>NC_134455.1:259747646-260050521 GCF_047948215.1 Lycorma delicatula | reverse complement strand
TTTTAGAGACAATGATTTTGTAAGATAAAAGAAAACTGTAGTTATAACTCCTTTACTTAAAACAGAGCATGGAAAAGCTATAAAGGTCACTTTAAATCAACCATTAAAGTTCTTAAAATTATAAAATTAAAATAATTTTAAAAAACATAATATATTTTATACAAATTCCTAACGTTTCATTTAAACGTCAACGTAATTGTTATTATTTTTTTTAAATTTATTACTGGAAGGATAATCAAATAAAGGTACTACTTACTATTTATGCAACATAAACAAAAGATTAAAATTAAAATTTTTGTTAGTAACAGAATTTCGTAAATAAAGTTTTATTAATGTGGACTAGTATTTTAAATTCACCTGAAATGTTGAGGAAAAGACAAAAAAAAATTTTATAGGTGTGCTGTAATTATGAGTTTAAAATTTTATACTTGATTTGTAATTGTAATTATGTTACAAATATAATCAATTAAGCGATTAACAAAATAATAGTGGAATTAAATAAAATAAATTTGTGTAAGTAATTTGAAAAAAGTTCTAATTTTAATTATAGAATAAAAGTAAATTAAATAATGGTAAACAGTTAGATATTTTATACAGATTCGATTTTTTTTTAAATTTAAATATATTGATTTATTAATAATTATTAACCTCTGATTGTAAAAATAAATTTACAATAAATAATAATTCAATATAGTTATAAAAAATTTAAAAAAAGAGAAGTTATTAGTGAAATAAAATTTTATGTACTTTAAAAATGTGTATATGCAATTTAATAGATGTACAAGGAAGTTATGTAGTATCCATATTAGATTTTTTTATGTATGATTTAATCAAATTATTAATGATTTTTTTTTACTGTTTTCTCAAGAGGACTATTTTTAAAGTTACAAAAATATTTGTATAAGGTCCTGAATGAAGCGCATGTTAAATAAATTTAAATTATCACTATTTTTCAGATGTAGTTAACATCAGTGCCACACGCAACAATTAAATTATATTTATTTTATAATTGCACTTTTATTTAACCTGCAAATACTTTTAATTTCAAGAATAACCAAACGCGTTATTTTATTTTACATAGGAATAATCATCAGTTGCACGTCCATTAAATTACACTAAATTAAACTAGGTTATGGGCCGGCTTCCGTAGCGCGAGTGGTAGCGTCTCGGCCTTTCACCCGGAGGTCCCATACTTAACTGTGGACCCGGAGGTTAAAAAAAAAAAAATAGACTATGGGAATTCTATATATGTAATTATATAAATCAACCCAAAGCAAAATTAAAATATTCTTTAAGTGGTTAAGATAATTATTATTTAAACGAGTTTTAATTGGATATCTTATAAATTAACCAACAGGTTATGCTATAAAATTGTCAGTTGTTATCACTTAAAATAAGCAGATTCACCTACAAAATGACATCACAATATGTTCAAATATACAAACAGACATTGATGTCTAGTAAACGTGTAACGCACTAAAAGTCTTTTGCTAGATTCCTAACCAGGAAGATATTCAGGCAAGGAAGAAGACAACAGTTTGGCCAAAAAGAAAGTTTTTATTTAGTTGCTTTCACAGACCGTAAGTTCTGTTGCTATTATAGATGTACTACAAAAAAACTAAAAGTTAAAGGCAGTTGAGAATGGCAAAGCTTAAGTTGACTATTGATGAAAAAGGAAACATAAAAATTGGTATCGATATAAAAAATAAGTGAAACCAAGAAGTAGCCCTTCACCATTTTCTTGATGAGAGTAGTCGGGAATGTTCCAGTATTTTCGTCGTAAATTTCTTGTAACGATTCATCTCATCCCAGTAGAGTGTACATGGTGTATAGCTAAGTTAGGTTACGCACCGTGTTAGTATAGAGGTGAACGCGCCTTCGCAAATCAGCTGATTTCGAAGTCGAGGGTTCCAACGTTCAAATCCTAGTAAAGGCAGTTACTTTTAAACAGATTTGAATACTAGATCGTGGATACCGGTGTTCTTTGATGTTTGAGTTCCAATTAACCACACATCTCAGTAATGGTCGACCTGAGACTGTACAAGACTACATTTCGCTTACACTCGTACTTATCATCCTCTGAAGTAATACCTGATGGAGATTCTCGGAGGCTAAACAGGAAAAAACCTAAGTTAGATTGCGGAATCAACGATATTTTGGATAACATATAACTAAAAGAAATTTTAAGAATGGGATTTGAATGAATTTGAATCTTTCACGTTTCAATCCAGATAAATTTTGTTTCTATTAATTTTCAGCTATTAATTCTGTTTAATTATTTTTCCCGTTTAATTATTGATTTATTATGTTAATTTCTCAGCGGCTACCTATGCATTTTCTTTTCATTAATTTACTTATACATGTACTCACAAATTTTTTAATTGTTTTTTAATCATTTTTATCATTCTTCGTTTGTGAATTTGTGGATCTAATATTTTATAAGAAGTAAACATTCAATCTTTTTTTTAATCCTACTCTTTTGTACTCACACGGCAATAGTTTATTAACATAGGTATTGTTAATTGACTTTTTTTTGGCTTAGGTTGTCCGAATTTTGTTATCTATTTTCTCCCAAACTTGTCATCGGAAAATTAGTCAAATTCAGTAAACGATTTAAGACTACTAAAATGTAAAATATTTAGCTTCGTTTTATTTTTTATTTTATTTTTAATTCTGTTTACTACTGTTTCAGTGTTGCGTTAATTATTTTATTTCGATTATAAGTTTATTTCAAAGAATAATTATTCAATATCCTATTTTATTATGACATTCATTCGGGAGCATAGTTAAAGGTTTTACGGCAATCTAATAAAAGTATGTTTGTAAGTATTAGTTGCATTGTTGCCCATACAAGTGAATTAAACTACTAAATAGAGAAACTATTCGTTGTCACAATGGTTTTCTTTCCCCACAGGGATCAGGATATCACTCAATACATTCTTGAACAGAATTATTAACGTAGATTTCTTTTATTGTCCAGCTTTTTCTGAATGTGTGTATGTGGTTTGTGTGTGTGTGTGTGTGTGCGTGTGTGTGTGTGTGTGTGTGTGTGTGTGTGTGTGTGTGTGTGTGTGTGTGTGCGTGCGCGTGCAAGTTCATATGAATGATCTAATATCCTTAAATAATTTTATTTTTAACATACGATTTAATTTAAAACATGTGCTTTTTGTATATAAAACTAGAAATCTGATAGAAAATGATTACAAATTCACGAGTTGATTTCGTTAGTTCTTTTCATGTTTATTGGTACAAGCTGTTCGTTTCCCTCGCGGTTTATTTAGCTTCTCCAATCAATTCATACGAGAAGATTATACAGTCAATCTTCTGTTGTTTATTTCGCAGTACACATTTCTTGTTTAGACGTACAAAATGTGTTGAGTATTAATTACGGAGAATAATTCACTTCAAGTGTTTTTATCAAAAAGGTTTGTATACTACCAGTATTAGATTTTATTCACTCCTTTTTTTATAAATTATAAATAAAAGATTTTAAATTACAGGTATAACCATTATTACCATTACAGGTATAACAAAAGATTTTAAAAGATGGTTTTAGCCATTATTACAGGTATAACAAAAGATTTAAATTCTTCATAATGCAATAATGTGTTCTTTAACATGTTTGGGTGTAAGATAAACTCATTCTGTAGAATAAGTCTTTATTATTATCCAATCGTGGTATTTTATTGACTTCTTTCTTACATAAATAGTTTTGAGTTTTGTAAAACCCGTAGCCGCTTCTTAATCTTCTTGAAGCCAATAATTTAAGAACATATTTTTCTGTCTCAGTCTTATTAAAATATAAAGAGAGTAAATATTAGACTAAACTATTAACTTAAATTATGTAAACTTAAAAATGAACTTTAATTATTTTAATGAAAATAAACTTTAATTAACTTTTAATTTGGTTACAAATAATGTTTAAATAAGTATAAAATGATTAGAATGTAAACTTATAGTTCAATCTTCAAGAATAACTAAAAAATAATATTAATATAAATATATAAAATTAAAAAAAAACCTATAAAAATATTAACTATAAAATATGCTAAATGAACTACAATTTAACCTAAAAACATCTGTTTACTTTTCTTTTAAGTAACCGTCACCATATAGTACACAGAATTAGCTGAGGAAGTAAATGTGAGGCAAGAACTGTGTAACTATTTTTTATAAAATTGTTAACATAATCACTTTTATGAATTGTTTTGAAATTAAAGGTTATTAGCCCCAATATTGGTTGGTAGCGTTCAACAAAAACATCTTTTTATTGACATCGACTAAAAATGTATTTTTAATCTATATAAGTTAATCTTATATAGCGGTAGCGTCTCGGCCTTTCACCCGGAGGTCCCGGGTTCGAATTCCGGTCAGGCATGACATTTTCACACACGCTATAAATCATTCATCTTCTTCCTCTGAAGAATGCCTAACGGTGGATCCGGAGGTAAAAACAAAAAAAAAGTTAATCTTTTTATTTATAACTTACAATTACTGCGCTGTTGACGTTTATGGCGGAGTGGTAATAGTAGCATCTGTGTTTTATATCTGTAAGGTTGTTGGTTCAAATTTCTGTCAGGTTTTGGTTTTTCGTACGCTAAAAAGTTCATCTACATTTAATAAACTATAACAGGGCATCAGCCTGTTTTTTTTCTCAAGAGATAATAAATAAAATAAACTATTTTCCTTTCATTTAGGATACACTTTTTAAAATTTTTTTTTACATGTAAATTTTGGATTTATTAATGATAAAGAGTTAAGGCAATTAGATGAACAAAAATAGTAATGTGTGATATTATTTCGGTGAGAATTAGATTCGCGGTCATCTTTCTTTGGGTTTATTAGTTTTAAACTTCTTCTACAATATTTTCAATCGCGTGAATTTTTTATTATCATCAGACATGCTGAAGGAATATTATTATATAATTATAAATATATTATATTTATAGGCACAGCTGAATAACATTTATAAGGCTGTATTTATACATGAATCCGTTAAAAAATAAAATATAAGATATAAATTTAAATATTTTGGTTCTTAAGAACATTAAATAACGGAGAAAAAAAAATTAAAATAACTGAACAAAAAGAAATTAAACTATTTCTTAAAATTCCTCCTGGGATTAAGAAAAACGTTAAAACATTGCTTATGAATACTTAACCGCATGAATTGTAAGTTATAAAAACATAAAATGTAACAAGTACTCTGATTTTATGATGTCGTAATCAGTAGTTCACTTATATTGGATAACCTATCTGTACAATTTCTTCCTATTAAGTGATTATATTATCGTTATTGTTAAAGGAATGAAGCTTTTTTCTCCTGTACTGGAATTAAATACCTACATCGGAAAATGTTAGGATGTAAAATAATTATTACTTTTGCAATATATTTAGTATATCTAATGCAGTATATATTTAGTATTTAGTTTATGTAACCGTGAAGTCCTTTTAATTCATTATTATAAATAAAAGTGTAAATTAAAAATACCTCGAAAAAGTTTTCTGATGCTGAAATGATAACTTGTGTTACGAAATACGAGTATAATGTGGTCATAGAATAAAGACGATTACTGTAGCACATAGCGTCTGGAATATCTTTGGATAGTATACAGAAATTCCCAAGCTACATAAGTTTCCTTAAGGTTAAAGCCTAAATAATGAATTATTTTCGATTGAACATAAGCAAAGTAAATTGACCGTCATTGTTTAATGTTAAATCAATCATTCAATCGTTAAAAAACATTCACAGTTTTAATAATCTTCTTATTTAAATATTTTTCAATATTTGAAGCGGATCAGTTCATTCCGCTTTAGGAATTTCCATAAAACTCTATTCTTTTACTTTCCTTTTAAATAGTCGTAACTAACAGGAAGGTTTTATTAATACCTTCACAGTAATGCTTAACTGCGGCCCCGGAGGTTAAACAGAAAAAAAAAAAAAAAAAAGATAAAATTTTAACTTTGAGAGAATTATAATGATATTTCATTACAATTTCCATTTTAAAGGAACATGAAGAATAAAATGTATGTAGCTCTAAGCTCAAACCCCTAAATAGGTTAAATGATTTTATCCGTCTAGTCGGGGGTCTTCAGAGTTTGGATTTGACTAGAGTTTACATCGTATAACATTCTGAAACCGCTATCTTTGATAGAAATATAAAAGACTTCTGCTTTTTATTGCTTTCCTAATAAAAGCTATTAAATTTTGAAACAGTTCAAGAAATGGAAAGAATATAAAATATTCAATCAATTTTAATTAGTCTATAATAAAATGTACTCGTATAAAATTTCATCTAAATGGAAAATTACTTTTGCGATTTTGTATTTCTAGATGTGAATTGAAATATAAAGGTTACAATCTGTTAAAAAATGTACAGAGTGAAAAAAAATGTACAATGAGTGAAACAGTATTTTTTTATTGTATTTATTCATGGTAGCATGCGTTAGTCCGAAGATAATCTGAAATTTTGTTATTAAAATATTTATTGCCAGAAACAGTGTTACATGTTTATTCTATAGGAGTAGTAAACATTGCAAAACACATATTTATTTATTTCAGTATTTAGTTTTACGTTTAATCTTTGTTAAATGACAATAAATTTTGATTGTTATTTACTCTTGCGATTTGATAAAGCTGTAGAAATGACTGAACAAAAACAGATGTTTTACACCGTATTTTAGTTCCTGATTATGACGTCAAGCTCGAATTTCTGGTTTATTACTTTCATTACCTCATTGACTTTATTCAAGATTTTGTAAGAAATGTATCACTGAAATTAGAATTACGGGAATTAAGTGTGTTGTAAAACGATAGGAAGCGGTTCATTTTATCGGTTTAAAGGTTGTAGATTGATCCAGTATTCTTCCTCAATTGAATTTTAATTTTATGAAATATCTTTTAATTTCATTAGCCTCAAAAAAGTGTTATTTCATTACCTAGTGTCATCACTATTAAGACTAATTTTTCCTGGATTTCTATCCCAAAATGATTAATTTGAAATTTCTTAGCCGTAACAAAATAAATGTTTGCTATTTTAATTTAATTTAGTTCTCTCAGTACTGTATGTTAAAAGTTTACTTAAGTTTTTAAGAGATTTAAAAAGATAAATTTTAATTGATAAGATAAAGTTGATAATGATAGATGATTGATAACACTATGTCATCTAATAATATTTTAAGAGAATTTCATTCATCACTCAGCAGTCTCGATTGACCAGCTATCTCTACGGCACTGTAGTGATTGGAAGTGCCATAATAAAGAGAGAATGCATCTTTACGGTTATCGGTGAAATTTAATATCATCTGTCTTTTAATAAATAGAAAGCCATTCAGGCGGGTATCATAGGCGGCCAGCTATTCTTTTGGTTCTCCATATCTATCTAAAATACTAGCTTATGAATAGTTAAAATTCGTTTTTATTAGTTTAATAACGTAATAGTATTTAAGTAAATCAAATAAATATATTTCTTGTTCGTTTTAATAATGTCAAAAATTTTGTGATTGTATGTTAAAAAAAGTCCCTTTCGGCACGCCGAAAGGCGGAGGTAGAATTCACCGGTGCTAAGTAGGGGATAAAAAAGATTTTCACCTTAAAGTTAAGAAAAACTTCAAATTTACTCAATACGGCAATGGTTGCATGTGAAAAAACGTTTCACATA
Organism: Lycorma delicatula; assembly: GCF_047948215.1. NCBI lineage: Eukaryota > Metazoa > Arthropoda > Insecta > Hemiptera > Fulgoridae > Lycorma > Lycorma delicatula. The sequence continues at coordinate 260,042,860 of NC_134455.1, read as the reverse complement.
ATTAGCATACGAAAAGCCCCCATCTTTTATAATTCCAGCAACATTTGGTCATCCCTTGCCGTAAGGGTTGGTCATATCAAAAATTGTTTCAGACAAAAGTTTTAAATTATATTTATAGGACTAACGACCACTTTAAATCGATTCGATACTGTGCCTATTAAGGAAGGTATGATTTTTTGTCTTCGGAACCCAATTTTTTCCACCCCCTGGGCCAATGGTTGGTGATATCAAAAATCTTTACTTAGATAAGGTTTAGGCCCTTATCCAAGAAATAGCCGGAACTTTAAACGAATTCGATATTTTACTTCATAAGAAAGTTATAGCGATATTTTGTTTTTTCGAAAAAGCTCTCCCTCATCCATATCCACCCTCACGGTTCGATTTTGCTCATTAACTAAGTCGACCAAGATTTTGAGTCGTTATATTTTATGTATCAATTTGAAACTTAGTGGCGCAAAATTACGGCAGTTATCGTGTTCACAAGAAACTGAAAAATATATATAAACTTTTGAAGTGAAGGTGGTTTTGGGGTCAGCGGGATGTGAAACGCAAACATATGTCGAAATTTTTCGGAAGTTGAATCATGGTACCCATTACAATAGGTAGCTTTCTCTTGAAATCTATCAAAAAATGAAGTGTAATTAGACTGAAAACTTGCAAATGAGCACACTTATTAGACCTAAGTCATACAGCAATTGAATTTCACAAAAATCTTTATTTTATTTAAAATTTGATCAGTTTTCGAGTAATATCGATTCTAATTATCTTACCCAACTTGCAGACAAGTTTCTCTACTCGTCTCGTTTTAAGTTTGTTTCTAAGAATGAGAATTTATTAGATAAAATTGATATATATATGTATATATTATTATATTTATTAGATAAATTTTTTTTATAATTCCTGATGAAATAAGAATACTTGTATTTAATCGCGGGACTTTTGTTGTATTGAATGGTTTAAAAGATTTTGGTGGTCTATTTATTCCAGTTTCAATTTAAGGTGATAAAACTTGAATGAAAGAATATTTAGAAAATGAGAAAAAGAATATTACTTCTCTCTCTCTCTCTGTATATATATATATATATATATATATATATCCAGGGTACCCTAATCTCTTGCTCAATATTATTTTTTACATAACGACGTTTTTCTCCATACTTATTGATGTTTGTTATAATCATTTATTATGGTTTCTTGCTTTTTGATTTTTCCTGTAGACTTACTTACTCATGCAGGCGGCGTTGATTTGTAGGCCTATCAGATTTGAAATAAAAATAGAAATTGTTTTAAAATTAAAACAACTTTAAAAAACACATAACCAAAGTCAAAAAACGCAGAAAATAAAAAATAATATTGTTCTGTTCTATAAAATTCAAAATTTTTAAGTTAGTATTAAAGCGTTAGTAAGTTGTTGGTAGGTAGTTTTTATTTATTGTCGAATTCAAACAGACGAAAAAAACATTATTTTTACTTATGTTAAAAGTTAATTTAAAAACGAATGGAAATTTTAAATAGAAAAAATTCTTTAGCACGCTAAAAATATACAATTCTTACAAGGGTAAAATGTGCTTACCAATCTTTTTCTTTTCTTTTTTTATTTATTTTGGATAACAAACACAATATTGTTATGATTGTGAAAGATAAACACATTGATGAAACAATAAATTTTTTTTTAACTATTACGAAACTTTCCTGATATTAAATATTTATAAAATAATTGACATAATTATGCCATCTAAACATTTTTTTTTTTTTTAAATATGTAAAGACCCAGTTATTGTGTACTGTTCTATCATTACAACAATACCACTTATGAAGGTTATACAGTTTTTAAACGTTGATTTTAAATGTATAGTTTATCTAATCTTTACTTTAATAAAAAAAATGTTGTACCTCTACGCACTAACATAGTGACTAATACTTATCATTTTATTAAACCACTGTTTTATTAAACGGATTTTTTATAAATTAGAGAATGAGAATATTAGTTAATTTGACCGAGATTTACGAATAATTAATTGTAGGAAATATCATAAAATATCTTCTTTTTTGATATGAAAAATTCGTAACACTTTTTTTTACATAAATGATTAAAAATTATAAAAATCAATTCTCGTATTTGCTTTTTAATTGTTATTATGGAACAGTCTCTCTTAATATTATATAAAACACAAATATTTAACAGACAACCAGCGTTTTTTTTCAGAGCTGCCATAGATTTTTATTTATTTTATTATTGTTTTATTATAGTGATGAATGACAAAACTAAACAAATGTTTATTACAAATTTCTTTAAAAAAATTAATAGATTTTAAGTTGGTTAATTTAATTAAACAACATTAATGCAAACGGACAATAATAATAGATTTATTAATTACATTGGTACAGAACATAGACTTCGTCTGTGGTGTTAGTTTTGAGTTTTATTTTGCCTTCTTGACTTGTTTTAATAAATATTTATTATATGATTAATATTACTTTTACACCTTATAGGCTTTATTATTTTGGAGTTATTTTACCCTTTTATTAATAAAATTCCGGGCGATGATAACGCCCAAGCGTTTTCGCCCACAAAAAAAAACAAAAAAAAACAGAACGTAGAACAACATCCATTCCACTTAAATATTGTTAAGCGTCCTAATCCTGAGGTTGATAATAATGGAAGAGACTGCAGTCTGGCTTCAAGAAAAGGAAAGGAACTAGAGATGCCATTGAGCTGTTAAGGGTAGTTAGATAGAGATATTTAAAGAGAGGAATAGGAATAAGTTTGTGTTTCATAGATTCATAGCTTTCTTTAAAAAATAACATAATTTTTGTTTCCTAACATGGAAAAAAAACCGATTGTTTTTTTTCTTTAACAAGTGTGTCTGGAATTTCTAAAAAATCTAAACGTACTGTAAAATATCCTTCATTGCAATCTACAATCAGGCCTGTACCTAACAGTGAAATTATTTCAGTTCCTGAGCCGCCTGTGAATGTATGTTTCGAAAGCAGCGATGAAGAATCGGGCAGTGAAGAAGACCTGAAGAAGACAACAATGACTTTGATTTTGAATTATCTTCCAGTAAGCCACATCTTATATCACAAGGTGAATTAAATGACTTGGTTAGGGATTTAAATTTATCAAAAAATCAAGCTGAACTGTTAGAATCAAGACTGCAAGGTTGGAATTTACTTAAAAAAAATACAAAAATTTCGGGCTTTCAAGGCCGACTAAAAGAACTTTCTCAGAACTTTATTGATGGAAATATTTTTGTTTACTAACATGCGATACATGATTTTAATCTGTATTTTATGCTGAAAACGAATATGTACTCAGAATCTTTCAGTTTATTGCACAAATATTATTTATTATTATTTTAATATTATTTATTGTTCAGTCATATTGCTGTCTTAAGGTTGTTAAAGTGCAGTGTCATAATGCCTCGAAATTTTGTAAATGATGTGGATGCCTTTATATATTTACAGATCTGTAATGTACGCAAAAACGTAATTCAATAAACGGTATCACACTTAGAGAAACATTAAAAAAGTTTTTGTTTGTCTATCAGTGTTATCGAGGTAATTTAATTTGTTTACTTCTATTGGCTGTAGTTTATGTCGCACTTAGGACAAGTTCTTAACCCTGAGGCCTAGCGCCTTTTTAAGATTCGTTCAAGTATAGTTTAAAAGTGATTCTACTACACAGCGATAACAAATATCCTTCGATACCAATCGCTTATGATATTAATTTGAAAGAGAGATACGATGTGATGAAAGACGTTCTTGAAAAATAAATTATAAAAAACAGAGCTAAAACAAATGTGTTGATTTGAAAGTTATAGCTATTTTGTTAGGCATGCAGTTAGGCTTGCATGTACTAAGTACATGTGTTTTCTTTGTGAATGGGACAGCCAAGCTAGGGATAAACATTATGTTACCAAAGAGTGGAAGAAATCAACTCCAAATGGACTCCAAATTTAACTCCAATTAAACAACTTAACTTTAAATGGAAAAAAATATTATTCATGAACCCTTAGTTGAATCCAAAATAATATTTTGGATTAAAATATTATGCTAGGAACATATCATGCTAGGACTAATGAAGTAGGATAATCCCGGGTTTTTGTACATCAGGCAGAAATTTCCGAATGTGAGTGAAGGAAAAATTAAGGTAGGAATATTTGTTGGTCCTTACATAAGAGTGTTGGTCAAAGAATTTGTATTTAACTCGATGTTAAATAATGTAGAAAGTGCAGCTTGGGCTTCATTTAAAGACATTTTGCAAAAGGTTTCTCGGCAAACAAAAATCCAACAATTACCACGATATTGTTAATCAACTTCTTACTTCGTACAGAGCTATGGGATGTAACACGTCTTTGAAAACACATTTCTTCCACTCACATCTGGATTTTTTTCCCGGACAACCTCGGAGACGTAAGTAACGAACACGGTGAACGTTTCCACCAAGACATTTCTGTGATAGAAAACCGCTATACAGGGAAATGGAATACTAACGTGCTAGCCGATTATTGTTGGATATTAATTTGGGATGTGCCTGAGGCTATTTATAAAAGAAAATCAAGCCAAATCATTCTAACACAGGTATGGCCATGCAAAGTTACAGGTTTTAACAATATTTTACCTTAATTTTTTTTTAAGAGTAATTTATTTATAACTAAGGGTGATAGAAAAATTGTATTTACACATCTGTAAAGTACGCAAAAACGTAATTCAATAAATGGTATCACACTTAGAGAAACATTAAAAAAAGTTTTATTTTATTTATCAGTGTTATCGAGGTAATTTAATTTGCTTATTTCCATTGGCTGTACTTATTTTGCATAAAGTTAAAAAAAGCTTTCTCGCATAATTAATTGGGATTTTATAAAACGCTAGTGTCGAACCCAAATTTATTGGTAATTTTATCTCTTCTATTTTACAGAAGAGTGATAGAAAATATTTTACAGATAGTGATAGAAAATTTGTTGATTCTATTAATTATTAGAAATGTTTCATGATAAATTATTCAAAACGATTAAAGTTATATATTAGACATGATCACAATCGTAACTAATCGTAATGTACATACCGTATTTATTAGCTGTGCTGTAACATCCATTGAACCGTCAGCTGTAGTCGATGTTTATGAGACATTAATGGTCCTAACAACCCTGAAGTAAAATTTGGAATTCATTTCTTACAATCAGGCTTCTGCTATTATCATTGTCATTACTTTTATGTTTAGAATCTTTTCGTCTTCTTATCCGCAATGAAGCATGTACCTTAGTATAAATTTTTTTTATTAAATTACATTAAAATAATGAAATATTTTGCATTTTTGTCGTTAATAAAAAATATGTGTGTGATTAAAACAAAAACTAACTTAAAATTATTACTTTAAATAACTTTTACTGGACAGAAAAACTTGTAAAAACTATCACGTAACAAAAAGTTTATTTTTCAAGCTACGTAGTTTCATTTTTAATAAATCATGTCTAGTGACTGCAAAGAAGCATAAAAAGTACCCAAATTATAAAAATAACACAGTCATGCATATAAATCTAAATGTAGCATCACAAATATTCGTGTCTATGAGAAAAGGAATCGGCGACGTTCCGTCAACGACATGAGATGAATTGTCAAATAGAAACTTATAAACCATTAGATTATAAACATCAGAACGAACCACCGACGGTTGTAATTTATTATGACTCAAGTTTAACTAAATATCAACTGACCAAATATTTTTTTCTTTTGATGATGTTTTCAGAGTTTTTAGGACTGATTATTTACACTTACACTGCTCAATACCAACCAAGACAAGACTCAGTCATAATCTTCTTAAATTATACACGACAGCTTTCTCAGTTTTTTTCAATTTCACAAATATTATTTCAAAAAAAATTATTCCTAAAAAGTATTTCTTAAAAATTATTCCTTCATTCATTTCAGCTCTACATAATCTGAATAATAATGTTGTAAACCAATTTACAGATATTCTGTAGTTATTTTATTATTAATTATTTATAAACTGGCTATATATTTTTACTCAAATATGTAAAAACCCTAATTAATTAATTATATTCGTTAAAGTCTATTCATTTTTATGTTTTTTAAGTATAGAATTTTATTTTTTGCATAAAAAAGAATTAAACATTTTTAATTTTATACATTGATGTGTATAAACAATACACATTTTTTAATGTTAATATTATATTTTCTGTATTACTCCCATGAGAATCATCCGTAACCTGTATTATTATTATTATTATTATTATTATTATTATTATTATTATTACTACTACTACAACTACTACTACTACTACTATTACTTCTACTACTGGATTAACTAATATTTTAATCTTAAATTATTACACAATTTTTTTCCCATTTTTATTAAAATTTTATTTTTAAAATAATAAAAATAATGTATACTTTATACATATTAAAACAATTATTAATAAAAAACTAAAGTAATCTTTATTTTTTATTACAATATAAAACCGTTAAAGTATTTAAAAAAATTTCTTTTTTTTTTGCAAAAAAAGGAAAAGACTTATTACTTGAATTATTATTATATTCTTGACAAACCAACATTCGTATTTACAGAATACAAATAAAATAAATTATACTTATTACTGCTTAAATTAGGTTGGGCTAATATTTTTAAATAAAAAAAAACCTGGAAAATAATAATCTGGAAGTTTTATTTATTTGCTTTTAATAATGCAATGTTTTTTTACAATTAGTTTCTCTATGAGGTATAAAAATAACTTTTTTATCGATCAGATATAAAAATTTTCATCGATTCTGAAGAAAGTTTTCAAATAATTCTCCAACTGAGTAACACATTGTTTAGTCGTCACCATACATACTGAAAAAAGGTTTAAGGCCTATTAATTTTTTATATATGACATAATATTTTTGTTATCCACTTATGATTAATAATAAAATATAAAATTGTCTTTTGGATTAATACACTACTCCGTTGCTTTATAAGGTTTGTAATACGAGTGATGGTATTATAGATAAATTTTAGATCAAAGTTAGTGTAGATAACGGTTTGCTTACACGATTACAGTCTTTGTATTACTGAAACATTACTACGTGAACAAGGTGTTCTTAATTAAACGGACCAGATTGTTACAGCCAGGTACTGACAAGCCTACTTATAGGCTCTTTGTCCTTTTTCTTTTTACAGTTTTTAAAATCTATTTCATTACTTTGTCACACTACAGGTTTTCTTTTTTCCTCTAAATGATAATACTAAGAGCAGCAAGTGATATATCAGAATACATTTACGTAATAGAAACATAAAATTATTTAAGCATATCATCGAGCAGAGATTACTATTTAGAAATTAAACTTTTTACGAGCTATTTTTTTTTTAGAAAAATTGCATTTTATCTTTAGAAATTATTAAATTCATTCCGATTAATAGATCGGTTGTGTTATTTTTGGGGTGTAAGTGTACGTACATGCAACAAAAAGGTTTTATACTCGCACACCTTTTCTTTGTTTTTCCTGTTTAGCCTCTGGTAATTACCTTTTAAATAATACTTCACAGGATGAATGAGGATGATATGTATGAGTAAAATGAAGTGTAGTCTTGTACAGTCTCAGTTTGACCGTTCCTGAGATGTGTGGTTAATTGAGTGCCAACCACCAAAGAACATCGGTATCCACGATCTAGTATTCAAATCTGTGTAAAAATAACTGTCTTTACTAGGATACTCGTATACCTGACACGAATTAAAAGTTACCCTCGAAACCGAAATAGCTGACTTAAGAATAACAACCTTCTATTTTAGGCAGTGAAAATTAAATAACTTCCCGTTTCCTTATTCACTAAGAGCCAAACACACTGTTGTATATCTAGCACCAAACCTACCGAAACTCGGGGAATATTTATTCTTAAATGCACATATTCGCCCTGATCATTTCAGGTCTTCACTAGTGATAGTCATTACTAACGAAGAAAGCAACACTGACTAGTCCCCCTTAAACTTCAGTGTTTTACGTATGTCACAGTCATAAGAAAGACTGCAACCGAACAACGAACAAATAATGTTTGTAATAGTGGAAAATCGGTTGTAGACATTACGTCTACTCAGCAGAGAAAAGGTTACAAAAAAAATTCTTGTTGCTCGTATCGCAGTTTTTATTTCCAAAACCGTGATGCTTAGATATAACAAAAATATAATTTTTATTATTTATGGTACTGTATTAATTTAACATAAAAAATAAACCTATCATTTATAAAAATTAATTTAAACATTTCCGTATCCCACGCACAAGCTTCAAGCTTATGTGACAATATCAGCAAGAAAAAAAAATTATATATATACATAAATATAAATAAATAAAATAGACTAAAAAACTATTTTTAATTCTTTAATTTTGGATTTTGGAAGTTGGAAAAAATTTAAAAAAGAACTGAAAAATATTTATTAATGCATTTATGAAACGCGTTTTATTAGGTTTTAGGTTTATTTTATTTTAAATTCTTTAATTTTCATTAAACATTTTGGTAAGCATTGAAAAAGCGTTTAAAAGGCCCTCATGAAAAAAAGCCGCTTCCAAAAAAGTTAAAGGTGAAAATTTTGCATCTTATTAAAAATAAGAAAACGAGTGCAAATGGAAGATGCAGAGTGCTATAGACAGTGAGCTAAGGCTCAATATCAGAATGACATCCGGTTATACTTCATGCTGCAATGGATCAATAATGCAAAGCAATGATAATGGCAAAACAGTTTCAATTCCTGTATATAAACCATGTAATTTTTCTTTAAAAACGGTTTCACCCATTTTATGTGATAATAGGTCACCAAAATGATTTGTTCAAAAGGCTGATTGAAATCAGTTCACCGGTGACGAGCAAGGCATGAACAGATAAAAAATTTGGGTTCAGTTAAACACTATGCTCCTTTAATTTAAATCGATTAAGAAAGGCTCTTATGAGAGCTACGATCTTAATTTTACAACCGCGAGTAGCAATATATATGAGAAGAAGAAAACGTTGTTTTTTCAAGTATAATACTTATTGAACATTAATAATAACAGATGCATAAGCATATTGACACAGAACTTGTTGATTCTACGTTAAACTGACACCGATCTAATTCTCAGGTGTTACATTTGTGACAGTTTCACTGGTACAGTTATTGGAAATCAATATATTAATATAAATTTAACCATTTAAATATCTTATTTGCAAAATTTTTTTAGTAATTAATTAATTGTATTGCTTTGTTTACTCACTTTTCGGAAGAAGATAAACTTAATTTAATGTAAGTAATTTTACCTTTTGTGTAATGTAAATTTACCTTTCAGCAAACATTAAAAAATCTGAAAATTTAATAACTAGATTGTATTTAATTTAAAAACAAGAAAACAGATCAGATTCACATATGCATATAAATAGCAGTTTTCCTCTAATGTTGGTTCAAAGCGTAAATTAAATACAATTTATAAATAAAATATGTTCTGATGTACAGACAATAACTGATAGTTTACAATTTATAAGTATTTAGCTTTGTTTATAGGAAATTTTTCAGTTCAAGAAAGATTCTTAAATAAGGCCACTAAGTAATGCTCAAAGCGCAAAGCCTAGACAGCACTAGCAGATGTACTAATCTAACTCACGACCTAGAGTGACAAAATATTTCTCCCTTCAAAAACATTTATAGCCAATGGTTGCTATAAAATAATGTTTACGATAAATTTATAAAGCAACAGCACGTATTAATCAATAATATCGATATTCAGATTAGACAAGAACATGGCATAAAGCATTACTGATGTATGTTTATAAATTTACTTATTAGATGAAGTCGGTTTATTTTCACGCGAGCGCGCGCGCACACACACACACATACAATACAATGCAATGCAATACAGTAAGAGGGGGAGTGTAATAATAAGTGTTCTGCCCAAAGGCAGGATTTCACATGGCCGCTTTTCATTCTGCTCAATTCTGTGCCTTCCGGTTCATTTTATAGTAACTTTCTTCCCTCTTTATATTGTCTAACAGCTTAATTCATTTCTGACCTCTTGTTTTCCTCCCCGTTACAAATCCCTCCAACGCCGTCACCAAGAGGCAGTCATGTCTCAGCCAATGTCCCAACCAACTGCATGTTCTTGTTTTTATTATTTCGGTAATCGCCATCTCTTCTCCCACTCTACGAAGCACCTCCTCATACCGAACTCTCTCCATCCAGCTGATCTTTTCCATCCTTGTCCAAACCCACATTTCAAAGGCCTCCAATCTTCCCTCCTCTCCCTTCCTAATAGTCCATGTCACTGCCCTATAAAAGACCACACTCCACAAAAAACATTTTGCAAGATTTTTCCTTAGCTGCAGATCTAGTTTGCTACATAGCACTCTCCTAATTTTGCTGAATGCTTCCTTTGCCCTAGCAATTCCTACTTCCTGATCACACTTCATATCTTCCTTAATGATGCACCCCAGGTACTTGAAGGATGCCACTTGCACAACTTTATTTCCCACAGTCCTTATTGTTACCCTTTTGGTTGATTTTTGATTTTGATTTTTTTTTTCATGCTTTTTGCCTTCTTTATATTTATCTTCAGGGGGAGTGTAAGGCTGAGTAAATTTATTTTCATCATGCTTTTTTATTTTGAAAAAAACAAAACATGCAATAAACATTTTGAGGCAGCAAAACTGATTAATTCAAAAATGAATTAATCTTGACAGATTTTGTTTTTTGTTATAAACCAATTTCATTTTGACCAATTTGGTTTCAGGTTTCAGGTTGGTTTAGGGACAAGGGAAGCAGTTTTAATGCTCAGATTAGTAGTAGAAGAAAGATTAAAGAAAAACAAACCAACATACTAGACATTTATAGACTTAGAAAAAGTATTTGATAACATAAACTGGAATAAAATGTTCAGCATTTTAAAAAAATTAGGGCTCAAGTATAGAAATAGCAGAATAATTTCTAACATTGACAGGAACCAAACTGTTACATAAAAATCGAAGAGCATAAGAAAGAAGCCGTAATAAAAAAGGGAGTCTGACAAGGCTGTTCCATATCCTCGTTACTTTTTAATCTTTACATAGGACTAGCAGTTAATGATGTTAAAGAACAATTTAGATCCAGAGTAAAAGTACAAGGTAAAAAGATGAAGATGCTATGATTTGCTGACGATATAGTAATTCTAGCTGAGAGTAAGAAAGATTTAGAAGAAACAATGAATGGCATGGATGAAGTCCTATGCAAGAACTACCGCATGAAAATTAACAAGAATAAAATGAAAGTAATGAGATGTAGTAGAAATAATTTAGATGGACCACTGAATATAAGAATAGGAAGAGAAAAGATTATGAAGATAGAAGAATTTTGTTATTAGGGAAGTAGGATTACTAAAGATTGCTGAAGCAGGATTGATATAAATAAATTACTGAGTAGCACAGGTGTAACAAGCTTTCTGTCAGAAATATAATTTGCTTATATCAAAAATTAATTTAAACATCAGAAAAACATTTTTGAAAGTATATGTTTGGAGCTTAGCTTTATATGGAAGTGAAACTTGGATGATCGGAATAACTGAGAAGAAAAGATTAGAAGCTTTTGAAATGTGGTGCTGTAGGAGAATGTTAAAAATCAGGGGGTGGTTAAAGTGACAGATAAATATTTATCTGTCACAAATCTTTATTTGTCACTTTAACCACCCATCTTTTTTTTTTAAGATAATGTGGCAAATTGGTGAAGAAAGAAACATTTGGAAAAATATAGTTAAAAGAAGAGATAGACTTATGGGCCACATATTAAGCCATCCTGGAATAGTCACTTTAATATTGGAGGTATTTCCATATTTAATATTGGAGGTACATGGAAATACATAAATTTCCATGTAGATGGAAAAAATTGTGCAGGCAGACAATGTTTGGAATATGTAAAACAAATTGTTGAGGATGTAGGATATAGGGGATGTATCGAAATGTAACGACTGGCACTAGATAGGAAATCTTGGACAGCTGCATCAAAACCAGTCAAATTTCTGAAGAAAAAAAAAACAAGCTAAGCTTCCAAAATATCAAGGAAAAAGCAGTAAAACAGCCACAGAAATGAAAAATGTTAACATTAAAGAATAAATCCAACAAAAGGTTAAATCTAATGAATGATGTTTTATTAATGAAAAAGTAAGAAATATCTAAGGATTTTGTAACTGATCCATGCAAAATATTACTAAAAGAGTCAAGGAAAGAAAGAAAAATGGATGAATGATTTGTGTGTAGTAAAACAACATACTTCAAAAGACTAAGGATAACATGAACCCGGATTTATGTGAATACAAGGAAAGATTAAAGGTGAGATTAGTTGAAAGATAAGATGACCAAACAAGGAAGTAATTTGTGCTTTGAAAACAACATAGTTATCCAGGATCTAATGGACTTTTCCTTTATCCTTAAGCTTATTAATGATAGTCACATCGACATGTAGATGAAGAATTTTAATAAAATATACAGGTCTTGAAATATCCTCAGTGAATTGCTGTCTCCTTTCATTTGTTTGTTTAAAAATATGAGTCTACAGGAATTCATTGATCATCCAAAACACTTCTTTTTTTTTTGTCTTCAGTCCTTTGACTGGTTTGATGCAGCTCTCCAAGATTCCCTATCTAGTGCTAGTCGTTTCATTTCAGTATACCCTCTACATCCTACATCCCTAACAATTTGTTTTACATATTCCAAACGTGGCCTGCCTACACAATTTTTCCCTTCTACCTGTCCTTCCAATATTAAAGCGACTATTCCAGGATGCCTTAGTATGTGGCCTATAAGTCTGTCTCTTCTTTTAACTATATTTTTCCAAATGCTTCTTTCTTCATCTATTTGTCGCAATACCTCTTCATTTGTCACTTTATCCACCCATGTGATTTTTAACATTCTCCTATAGCACCACATTTCAAAAGCTTCTAATCTTTTCTTCTCAGATACTCCGATTGTCCAAGTTTCACTTCCATATAAAGCGACACTCCAAACATACACTTTCAAAAATCTTTTCCTGACATTTAAATTAATTTTTGATGTAAACAAATTATATTTCTTACTGAAGGCTCGTTTAGCTTGTGCTATTCGGCATTTTATATCGCTCCTGCTTCGTCCATCTTTAGTAATTCTACCTCCCAAATAACAAAATTCTTCTACCTCCATAATCTTTTCTTCTCCTATTTTCACATTCAGTGGTCCATCTTTGTTATTTCTACTACATTTCATTACTTTTGTTTTGTTCTTGTTTATTTTCATGCGATAGTTCTTGCGTAGGACTTCATCTATGCCGTTCATTGTTTCTTCTAAATCCTTTTTGCTCTCGGCTAGAATTACTATATCATCAGCAAATGACCTATATCATCTTTATCTTTTCACCTTGTACTGTTACTCCGAATCTAAATTGTTCTTTAACATCATTAACTGCTAGTTCCATGTAAAGATTAAAAAGTAACGGAGATAGGGAACATCCTTGTCGGACTCCCTTTCTTATTACGGCTTCTTTCTTATGTTCTTCAATTGTTACTGTTGCTGTTTGGTTCCTGTACATGTTAGCAATTGTTCTTCTATCTCTGTATTTGAACCCTAATTTTTTTAAAATGCTGAACATTTTATTTCAGTCTACATTATCCAATGCCTTTTCTAGGTCTATAAACGCCAAGTATCTTGGTTTGTTTTTCTTTAATCTTCTTGTTTTTCTTTTAATCCAAAACACAATTTTTAAAAATTCAAATGGATATTAGAGAAACATTTGTATTTCATAAGGGCTCAGAAGCAAGAGAGGCACTTCCCACATTATGTTTGGATGTAATCAAGATATGTATCAATGGTTCTAGTGAGTATCTAGTAATCTCAATAGATTTTTTGGTGCTAAAAATGGGAAAAATATTAACAGTATTATATCACGTAACGCTTGTTCACAATTTGTTGTTTTTTGTTCTATCTGTAGATGTTAACCTACTATTAAGTATCATTTTGTAAAACTGTTGTTTAAATAAACAATCGTAATTTGTTTTTGTATGCAAATGCAAGAAGTTGATATTTAGAATAAAAATAAAATGGATATATGACAAAGACGTTAACAGCAGTAATAAATCTATAAAATAACTGTACATACAGCTAGCCACTTTCGTGTTACTACATGTCAGATCATTTTTCTGTTACTATATGTCAGCCTCCTCTACATCACCATTTGCTAATCTAGATATTATTTAAGTTTAGTACCTCTTTAACGCATTCGTGTTATTAGGTTGTGACAACTTCATTCATTTAACTTACATAATAATTTTGATAATAATATTTTTTAATGTATGCAGTAAAATTCGGTTATAACGAGATTCAAGTGACTGGAGTATGTGCTTGTTGAAAATGAAAATTTTTACAATAAATAATAATTATTCAATAATAATAATAAAAATAATAAAATAAATGAAAAAAACATCAGATGTTGTTAGTGAAATAAAATTTTATGTACTTTTAAAAATGTGTATATCTAATTTAATAGGCATTATCACATATGTGTATATGTAATAGATTTGGTGAAATATCTGTTTATTTAATATTAATTGAAAATTATAATTTATAATTTTATTATTTTTAGTTTAATTTCTGTTTAATTTTATTTAATTATTTTGAAATTTCTATTTAATTTTATCTACATTAAAAAAAAGTTAACTACAGACTGACTGAAAAATAGACCACCATAAGAACGACATATACACTGAGGCATACATGCCCGATCTTTAGAAAAACGCAAAAAATTATTTTCTTTTAGTTCATTACTCCTCTAATATTGTCAGACAATATTCTCCCTGTCAGAGTTGATAATCATTTCGTTTATTGGTTTTTTGTTGCGAATCATTTTGTCGCCCTTGGTTTGATATAATTCCTATGATCTTAATTTGTGTACATGTTCTCTAGTTTTCAAATTTTCTCTCTCTTTAATTCATCATTCTCTCTTAATTTTTTTATTCTTCCCTTGTTCTTAACATTTTCTTCCTCTTCATACTTACCTTCTTGTCGTTTTTTTGAGATATATTTCTTCGTGTTATCTTTATTTTTCCTGTATGATTTTTTCTTTTTCATTTGTGATTATTCACCAAATAATCCAGTAATAAAAACTGAATATTTTACACCATAAGGTCGAAATTAACATTTGTAATCAGTATACAGGAGTTCACTAAACGGAATAGTTTAATTATTATTAACTTTTATTTATAAGACACAGCAGAAATCTGAAACTTTTGTTAATCAGCAACTCACGAAGATACTAATAGTACTTATCTAGTAATAACAGTAATAAAAGGACTTTTACTCTAACCTAATATTTCATGTAAGATTGTTGAATTAATAATTGTATAAATATTTGACGTTAATAAAAACTAATATTTCAGCTATTGCGTTACTGTCCACTTTATTAAAGAATTGGAGAATCTATCTCACTTTCAATTACAATAAGTTTAAATGAAATGCAGCAAAAAATGTGTATATGTATTTTAATAGGCGTACAAGGAAGTTATGTGGTGTCCACATCAAATATTTTCTAATTTTATTTTAAAAATATTTATGTTAGTTTAATTATTAATTTTCAAATTTTGTATAGGAGAAGAAAAATAACCGATTGCGATTTGCATAATGTAATTTAAGTTAGGTAATATAAGAGATTTTCGGAATGTTTTAACAACACAACTGTATTAAATTTTATTGAATGATTTTTGACGATGACATAACTTGGAAAAAATGTAAAAATGTTGTTTTAAAACCTGTAAGTTATTTTGTTCTGTCAATCTAATGTCCAAACCGAAATCGTGTAACGATACAATAATTTTCAGGGATTTGCAATTGTTTACCGTTTTACATCTTACAGGAAGGACTGATTCAAGGTTTTTACAGGTTAGTGATTCAAGTAGTAGCGTATTATTTCTAGAGTAGTTAAAATTTATTAATTTATTGAAATGCGGTAACACAATCATCTGAAAGTTTTAAAATTAAATAAAATACTTAGAATTTATTACCCGACTTATCTGCAAGATATAGTTTAAGGATAATTAACAGATCTTCATAAGAGATCCGACCGTAATTTAAAAAAGCTTGTTAGAAAAACGTAACCGGTCAGATGAAACCAATTATCTTCATTTTTATTGTACAAGATACATTAGATAACTTTAGTGTTTAGTCTGCATATAGTCAAATGAAAAACACATTGCACATAAATACAAAAGTGGTAGCCCCTTAAATTTTGTTTTCTAATTTTTGGTTTTTAACAATCATTTAATGCAACTGATTCAAATATAAGTAAATTAGTTATTAAATATCAGTACTGGCAATGTCAGTTTACTGACACTTTCTCCTACACTTATGTCATTCAACTGATAGTTCATTTTCATATACAACTTTATATATTTTTTAAAAAGTAATTATTTGGAAAATAGTTACTTTCATTAAAATTAAGCACAAAAATCTGAAAAACTTTGGTGAAAAATCTTTCAACTTTACTAAGTACTATGAGCAAAGAACCTTTGCTATGGGATAATAAAAAATAACTTCAGACATTTTTGAGTTACGAACATAAAATCGAGTTGTGTAAAAAATTAATTGGAAAAAGAATTTTCTTCAGTTTGGTTTTAGTATACAAGGTTTCATTATTTATTGATTTATTCTTTTAATCTGTCATTTTTCTTCTAATAAATAATAATGTCGATACATTTACTGATTTGAATAAAGTAAACGTTATTTTAATTTATTATTTTGAAGCATACCAAATTATCTAAAAGAGAAAGTGGTAAATAAAAGAAAACAAGGTATATAGCGTAGAAAGCGAACGACAGTGTATGCCATTTTTGTAGCCAATACGGTTTTCATTCAGTGACTGGAGTTTTTAATCACTTTTAATGGCTCGATTTTTTTTTAAGAATAAAAATCTATTCACAACTATTAACGTACTTTTAAATGAATTTTCATAATTTCTTTTCATAAAATATTTTGAAAAGTAATATATTCAATTAATAAAGATTTCCATTTTTAATTTTTTTTTTTGTTTCTCTTTTTTAATAACTTCGCGTAAATTCCTGAAGATTACATTTCAAGACGTCTTAAAGAATTTTCAGTTACATATTCACTAGAAAAGTTTTATTTTTCAAATTTTACATAGTTTAACTTTTTACTTGAAACTTTTACTGAAATGCTGCCTAGAGGGGACTAAATCATAAAAAATGTACTTCAAAAAAACGGTAATATTATAAAAATTATTCCCTGTAATTATTTTTATCAGTTTTATATTATTTAATCGTGTCCGTTTAATTGTTTTATGTAAATTCAATTAAAAATAAAACACAGCGAAATACTTTCTACTACTTTTTCTTATTTTCTTAAAACACAATGTACATAGATGAGACTGTAATTTTTTTTAAAAATACCATTGTTTTCCATGATTTCATTATGGGTTGACTGAAGTATATTTTGCCATTGAGAGAATTCACTAAGAAACTGTAAGTAAGGTGATATCACGATAGTTATTAACCAAAACACCGGCCTTTAGTAATGATTAGATATCACAATAAATATTAGTTATTTTCCACAACCTAATTTTATTACGTTTTAAAATCTGTAAGAAATATTATTTAATTTTATTCTTAATTCAATTTGAGTTGGATACCGTTTAGTGAGTATCTACAGGTCCCGTTTGTGGTCACAGGTATGAAATAATTAAATTTACCTTTCTCAACTAACTATTTAACTTTCACGACAGGAGAATCTGAAATGAATGAGTAATGATCGAAGAACATTTTCCAAAAACATATATATCACGATAAGATTTTTCCAAAGATTCTAGTCACATATTCAAGTCGTAGACTTAAATTTTACTTAATTTGATTCTAAGCTAAAAATTAATTGTAGAGAAATTTACTCTTAGATGGGATTTTTATTCCTTCTCTGTACTAAGCACATTAAAAACTGTGAAAAATGATCCGAAAACATCTTGTTCAAATTTCTTCAGTAAAAGCAAAATTCTTTTGTTTTTTTCACTTAAAATAGAAGTCAATACTTAAGTCGCCAAAAACAGACATCAGTACATTTTTTTATTAAATTAAAAAGTAATACATCAATAAAAACTAAAAATAAGGTTAACTTGAATTACAAGAGTGATTTTATTTTTTCTCATGAAAAATTTCGTTTTAAGGCCTATAAAACTATTTTTTTCAATAATATAAATATTTCTGCGAAAGGTAAAACATTTCAATCAGGTTTAACATGAATTATTTAGTTCGACTGCTCTTGCTTGTTATAAAATGCAGTAGCAGACATGAAACCGAGATTCATTTCCTTCAGATTGATATGAAGCAATAAGATATAAAAGAAAGTATTAGTCATGTTATACATCAAAAATTACATTTTGCAAGCACAGAAGGTGCAAGAGTTAGCGCGAGCGTACACACACACACACACACACACACACACACACACACACACACACACACACACACACACACACACACACACACACACACACACACACACACACATATATATATATATATATATATATTGCCGCCTGCCTGTATAAATTCCTCTGTAATCAGTATAGTTTGTTTTCCAATAATATTACAAAAAATTACGGGCAACATAAGTACATAAATGAAATATTACATAATAGTTTTAACCACCTTTTGTGATAAAAGCTGAAAGAGTTTGAACTACAGTGACGGAGATACTCCTTTCTTGTTCACAAAACAGTAATGAATTCATTTATTGCATTAGAGGTACAGGCAAATGAATTAAAATCACAGAATTAAATTAAAAACCTTTCTTAATAACAATAAATATTTAATAGCCTAGACGTTTTGTAAAGCTTAGTTAATATTAAATTAAATAAAGATTTTTACGAATTCTTTTATATTTCGCATTTATTTGATTAATATGGAATAAATAACTTCTTTTTTTTAATTTTCCATCGTAACTCAAAATTAAATTATGGAATCATTTCGATCAGATCAGATTAATTTTTCATACCTATAAAACATATTTTTTTAAATATTCTTCAATATTTTTTATGTTGATGTGTAACGGACTGTATTAATATTGAAAATAAATTGATTTCATTTTAAAGGTCATTTAATAAACTTGAAAATACTTTATCAATCACCTCTCACTCTATTTTATTTGAGATAATGATGTAGTAACTACTTGTAGAAAGATAAGATTTTTTCGCATAAAATGAAAAATAATTAATCCATTGTCAAACAGAATTTCAATTTTTTGTTTTGATAATCCTTTTCAATGTAGTTGTAGTCTGCAGTTATTGTTCTTGTCACTACAGAAACTATGCCTATTTTCTTATCTTTTAATAGATAAATTATAAATTAAATAGCAGCCAACACAATTAAATTCGTTTGATTTTTAATATTTCATTATTACTTATCTTTAAATTGTAAATAAATTAATTTATTGGCGCCACAATCATATAGATTTCCTTTTTTGGAGAGTTCGTTCGTTTGGAGTCATCTGTTAGCACACGAGTGTCCCAGTAAATTTTTCATAATAATTTAAATGCACGTGTATCAGTCACAGCTTGCGGGCGACATTTGTTTTCATTTAAGTTATTTTCATTTAGTCGGTAATAAAAAATTTGCAAATTAATGCGTTTATCTACGAGTATAAACAAAAAATACTAAGTAAAAAAAAGTTTTTTTATTCCAGTACATACTAGTAACAATAGAACAGAAAATAATCGCCGATAAAACATATTTAAAAATTCCAGAACTTCATTTAACATAAATTTACAAGATGGTGCATCAGACCCCTCTCATAAAATGAATCTTGCTCCGTTCCAGTAGCCTGGGAAACTCATGAAGACCCAGTTTAACTTGACTGGAACTTTTGGGCTATCGGCTTTCAAAACCCTAAGGTTACGTGAGCTTCCACTCCTTCGTTGAACATATCGGTACGAATCCGATGAAGATAACGTTGTTTTTTTTACATCAATCACTAAATCGGCCATCATTTATTGAAACCTGAAAGAAGATGACATTAAGTTCACTGTTGTCAGATGTAAAAAGGTTACTACAGTACTACTATTTATTCCAAGAAAATAGTAATTTTCACCGTTTACAGTATTTTTATTCATCACGAGTAAAAGTCATTTTCGTTTTTACCGAAAAAAAGAGAACATTTTTAGTTATAAAAATATAACTAGAAACATAAATAATTTAAACGCACGATTTTTAAAGTGTAGTCAACTCTTAATTGATAATATAAGTATAATTAGTAAAATTTATTTAATTGCTAGAGAGATTAGTGACAGCTGTTGGTACCTTGAAACGGGCGAAACTTGGTTCAACAAAAGAAATTAAAAGACTTTTCCCAGCTAGATGGATTTCGATGATATTTATGGGCGTTAAAAGACGTGACAGTTTCTTAAAAAATGAAAGAACATCTATATGATGAAGATAAACATGTATGTTTTTTTTTTCTGGACAGTCGTTATGCGTTTATCTAGCAATATGAAAACTCTGGAATAAATAACAATTTAATTTTCTTTTAAATTAAAAAAATAAATACTATGAATATAAAGAAAAAATGATAGAAGGAAAAAAAATAGTGAATGAAAGAGAGATTAGTTTATACCGATTGGTACGTTCAATTATGCAAAATGTATAGTTTTCAGAACATAAGTCAAAAGGTTACTTTTTTCTAAATTATAAAAAAATGTTGTATATGATAAAAAAATACAGTTGGAACAGAAGGAATTAATCAAGCAATTAAAATATTGAGATGTCTGGGAGGGAATCCTTATTCCTTCTGGGAATCGCATCATGTCCCAATTTGTAATAATAAAACGTGAAAAGGTTTTTGTTATATTCCTGTAATTTATTTAATGAGATTATTTATTTAAGATTAGGAAGTTTTCAGAATCATAAGGATCATCGTTGGAATATAAAATATAAAAACTAAACCGTAATAGTGAGGATATTTTGTGTAATGTTAGTGTTTTAAAGGTTTTTTTTAACGACTGTAATTATTTTGGTTCGAACAGCATCAATATTATAAATAAACAAAAAACTTTTAAATAGTATTTATTTTTGTAATAAACGTTACATATTAACACTTTAAATCTTTAAAGGTTAGGAATAAGAACGTTCCAAATTCCCCCAATGAGACTGCATCCTCAAGATAATCGTATTACCTATTCCCATATTAAGTATATTTTAATCAAGCATTTTAATTTGTAAAATAATAATAACTTAGCTAAATTTACAAACCTTTCTCTAATTAAAATATCTGAACATTTCAAAACAAAATTTAATCTAATTTTGTTGTACCAAAACCATGTTCAAAAATTTAAGTTCGAGAAGTTTTGATGTAATGAAAATTTTATCAGTATAATACGTCCAACGAATTGCATATTAATATTTTTGTAAACAGAAATATACGGATTAGCTTGAGGATGCAGTCGAATGGAGTGTATTCGGAACTGTTCAGTTTCCAAAAAATTTAATACAAAAGTACATTAAACAAAAATGAACGAATAAGTAAATAACACCCTGAACAACCCTGAATAACACTTGAACAAGTATATTGTTTTATTTTTTTGATCCTTTATTACTTTTTTTATTTATTAAACATAGCAAATTAGTTGGAATATTTATCACTCTTCCCCATACCGTCGTAGCAAAGCTCTGCCACTCTAACTTGCAGGTCAATTGGCAAAGCTGACGCCAACACGCACACCACACTGTACGACGTAGTTCTATAATCCGCTGTGACACCCAACAATGTACGCCTGTGGACCCTCTGCAGACGCGCCCGGTTCCTCATGACCCTCATTGCTACACCCCAAACCAGGGCGGCATATAACAACGCTGAAGTTAACATTGACATGATTAATCGGCGTTTGGAAGCCCTTGGGGCCAACTGAGTAGTGATCAAAGCATTCAGTGATTTCAAGGTTTTTTCGGCCCTTGCACAACTATCCTTCAGACGAGAAATTGTTTATCTCCTGCTCTGATGCGTTCAGTTCCATGTCCCTGACATGATCAACCGCTCTCCTGTCGCCTCTGGTGCCCATATCCACCTGCAGCTCCGCCGCCTTATCTCAGAGAGCTGCAGTAAACTTTTCCGCATTCTGCGAACCCTTGAAACTGGCTTGGAGGTCTTCATTGCGTCCCTTCCTTAACAAAAGTATCTCCTCAGCCTCTTCCTTGGTTACGGATGTTTTCATCGTCTGTAGTAAGTCCACGTAGGACTTACCCTGAGCTCTTACTACGACTTCTCTGCTGTCTTCAGCCGAAGGGGTCGACCTTTGAGCCGAGGCGGACCTTGATCTTGAACGGCCGGATGTCTCAGCTGATCTTGAAATCACCATCGTCGCTAGTTCATCACTGTTCATAGATAAATACACTAACATCTTTCTAATAGCTGTAACAACCGGTCCTCCGGGAAGAACAAACACCGGTGATACTGATGTCTTCAATACACGTTTTAATGACCCCAGAATGGTGGCTTACGTCTTGCGGTCACCGCCTTCGATACTATAGTAGATCTTGAACTTGCCTTGATGAGCTGACTCCTTGGTGTGTTATTTTCTCTGTTACTGATGCAAAAACTGTATAAATATTTATATAATGTTTAGTAAATAATAACATGTTGCAAGAAGAATGAAATTAGCTACAATGTATACAGAGGGTACTAATTTATTTTTATACTCTTTGGAAATATGTTTATTATTTGACTGTATTATCATTATTATGAAGTGTATCAGATTCTAACAAATAATAAACCGAATTGTGTATATTTATTTTTAATGGTAATAATTATATATATTTTTTATATCGGCCGAAACTAATATTATGTAGTATTTTATTCTATTGCTTTTACATAAACTGTTTATATTTTGTTATAATTCTTACGTTTTTAAATTACACTACTAAATTTTATTTTTTTAAATGCATTACTTAAAAAACAAAGTAGGAAATCTAAAAATGAAAAAAATAAGATAAATGTAATTTTATTACAGCACTTTTTCATTTACGTAATAAAAACTAACTTATTATTAATGAAATATAAAAGAAAGAGAATTATTTTGTTTGATTCCTTTTTCATTTGGCGTTTAAACGTGAGAATTCTAAAATAATAAAAAATATTAATTGTAATTTAGAAAATTGGGTTTTAACTTATGGTTGTTTTGGTAACAGAAAAAATAAATTATAACTATTACGGTTTCTAAATGAAAAACTAAAGATAATACGAATGAAAAGAGTTTTTCAGATTATAACAAATACATCTTCGGAATAGTGATGGCCTTGTGATGAGGAAAATCTTTCATGTTACATATATGTGTTATTTGCCAAACTTGCGGTGCCTTGATTGTTGTCCATTTGATATGCAACATGATTCTTTCGAAATCGAAACAGCCATTCTCAAAAATAACAAACATCCATTTCAAGCCAGGCTTACAAGGAATAGTAAAGAATGAAGTGCTATCTCGTTCGCTTCTTTAACACTTTCAATATATTCTTTAAAATCAGCAGCCAATGCCACTGAAATGCAGATGAAGTAAGCGATACTTGTTGAAAATTCACTCTAGACGACTATTTGCGCAATGAAGAGCATTTTGCTTCTGGAGAAAGTAAGTAAGAGCATTGCCTCCGTTTTAAGGTGCATTACATGCGCGGCATCCATAGGAAATTCTTTTAGTGGTAGTCTGTTTTTCATAGTGCTGTGTTCCTTCGATGAACGATATTCCTATAACTGAAATACCTACTTTCACCATCTAGGCACAGAGAAGTACTACTACTAAATCACTGCTGTAAGTTTCTCAACAAAGAAGTTCTACTTCCGCCAGCAGAACTACCGTTTACTAACTACTTTACATGAGTAGATGAAATATACTATACTCTTTCCATTCGGCTGATATTTATCAACTGTTTATTGATAAAGATTAATTCCATTGTTTTTTTACTCGATTTAAAGATATTTTCCTTGTTAGTTACTTTTACAAATTATAGAATTTTAAGAATTCGTCAGTATATCCAAAATTCGCAAGATTCCATCGTCTTGAGAAACTTTTTCAATTAAGTCAACACTCCAAACCACACAGAAACACCGAGAATAAAACACATTCTCGTTAATTTGAATTTAATAAACAGATTTGAAGAAAATGTTTTTGATAAATACTCTTTATTTCGGTGAAAAAATATTGTGGCCATAGAATTTAATTTCTAACGTGAATCGTTATTTTATTCACACTCCCAAGTACTTGATTACCCACCAGGTTGGTCTAGTGGTGAACGCGTCTTCCCAAATCAGCTGATTTGGAAGCCGAGAGTTCCAGCGTTCAAGTCCTAGTAAAGCCAGTTATTTTTACATGGATTTGAATGCTAGATCGTGGATACCGGTGTTCTTTGGTGGTTGGGTTTCAATTAACCACACATCTCAGGATTGGTCGAACTGAGAATGTACAAGACTCTACACTTCATTTACACTCATACATATCATCCTCTGAAGTATTATCTAAATGGTAGTTACCGGAGGCTAAACAGGAAAAAGAAAGAACTTGATTACGTACTTACCACAGCGGTAGTTCGCGTCACAATCTTGTGACACGATCTATCGCAAACTTGTCTCTTGCGATGTAAAGCCTTACTGCCGCATACTTTGTCTTTTTCTATCTTCATTTGAAAACTGTATGTATGCAGTGCAAGGGAATATTTACGATATTGACTTCAATAAATTTTGAAAGTTACGTACAAGAGAAAAATATTTTGGTAATTTATTTTCATCTCTTGCTTTATGTATAATTTTTACAGTTTATTAAATTATATGATAAAACATCCTTCATATTGTACGCTTTGTTTCATTACTTACAAGAAGCAGTTTTAAATAGAATAGACTAATTCCAACCGTCTGAACAATTTAATACATGTCTGGAAGACCATTTAATTTAAATTAATTACGTTATCATTGTTTATTTGTAGAGTTTAGATTAAATTTTAATTTTTAATAAATACTCTTTTCATTTGTATTTCAGTCATTGATTAATAATTTTACTATAAACAGACTGGTTTCATTACCGAACCAAAATGATAATATTTATTTTTTTTTTAATTTTTAGCTCAAAGTATGCAAAGTAATTAGATTTTACAAATATAATTTTGTTATTTAGAATAACACCATAAAATATCTTGCTATTCATTGTATAACTAATCATAATGGTAATGGATTTTTTGATACACATAAAATAACAGGTGACTACAGCGACTGAGTATAATTTTAAATTCAAGATAAATAACATACCCTTGCTCTCTCTCGTGCTTCCTGTTTGATAATAAAAGTGTTTCTTTGATTACTTGAGAAGTAACACTTACCTTAATCTTTCTCATTTTCCCTACATAAGAATAGATGAGTTGAAATAGAGAGTAAATTATTTTTTTCTGCATAGAAAGCATTTAACGACCTTTATTTCTATCCCTTGCAAAATTTGATATACGGAGTATGAAAAAGGATTTACTTTTACTAATGTTATTCGTTGTAAGTAGACAAAGTATGATATTTTTTGAAAAGAGAAAAAGGAAAATTTAGTCAATAAAAAAAATATATTACTATGTAATTTTGGCAACAAAAAACGTGTAGATCTATTATTACTTGTGATACAAATAATAAAAAAAAAGAGTAGTCGTAGTTTTGTCTCTGGATATTAATAATGTTGACATATTTTTTTAAATAATATGTTCTTTTTTCATAACTATAGCATTTCTTTACACCCAGTCAAGGAGGAGAATAATTAAAAGTTATTTAATTCGTCAGATAACTAGGAAATAAAATTAATTTACCGCTTCTATTTCATTAAGATATGCTATACTCATATGTCAGAAAATACTACGAACAATGACCACAATCATTCTGTTATTATTATTTTTTTTATTTTTAAAATCTACATCATGTGTTTCTTTAACTGCTAGAATATGTGCACATTCAGAGATAGTTTTATATAACAAATTATGTTTGTTTTTACTATGTAATGCGTTGTTTGTAAACACCTGGTATGCCTTTTATTTCTGTTTAACGAATTTTACCTCATTTCACTGTTGTACATATTTTGTTTCACGTACGAGTTTGAAAATGATTGATATTTATAAATTAAATTTAACTAAATAGACTAACATGATCTGAAGGATCCCGTTTAACCGGCTTCATGAGGAAATATCTGAATGAAGTACTTGTGATAACGTCATACGTTATCTGTTGCAGTGTACGCTCAAGGCACGATGAGTTGGATAGTGTCAGTCGAATATGGACTCCAAGAACGCTCGGACTGATACGCAACAGCCCCTGTTGAAAGGCACCCCCGGTGCCGCCATGGCGGCAACGCCGTCGGCCGGGAAAATTTCTAACACCAATCTTTATATTGCTACTTGCGCTTGTAAGTACTACTTATTTTATTTTTAGTATTTTTTTTTTTAATGTAATTGTTTTTTTAAGTAGCTACTAGCCAGTGAAAAGTGTCGATAAAGAAAACATAATTTTCCTTGTATCTGTAATTTTATTTTTTTATAATTTAATTTATACTATACTACAAGACGGTTTGTATTAAAAAATATATAAAAATATGAAACTTTTTTGTTTTACTGTTAAGAAGTACGGGCGTCAATAATATATTAATGATTTTCCAAAATACTACTACGCTTTGAAATTTGTAACTAATTGTTCGGAAATCTGTTTCTGTTTTTTAAATACAAACTAATTTGCAAAAAATATTTTTGAGAATTAATATATATGCACGGTTAAATTTTATAAAATCATTTATTTATTTCTAGTTATTTAGTAAAAGTTGAGACCAATTTGACATTTGAAAAATAAAATTATTTTTGTAGTCTTATTCACAATAACAAATATTTTTTTTATTAATAATATTAGCAATTCAATAGGTATTAATAAATTAATTAATTTCTAAATTTTCTCACTACGTATTTCACAACTAGATTTCTATAGTTCATTCTATTTTAGTCGTACTAACTTTTCTTCTTTTTTTTTTAATTTGTAGCACTTTACAGTATGTTTGTATGTAATATTAATTTATTTAAAAAACCATGATAAAATATTTATGGCTGATTATTTTTTAATAAATCCTAAAGTAAGCCTTTTTAAAGATTTATACATTTTTTGTCCAGTTTATCGTTAAATTCTTATATATATATATATATATATATATATATATAAACATGCACGCGGGCGCAGATACACATATGCACATAGTACATTTATTTAAATTTTCCTAAGCTATCATTAATTTACAACAGTTTAAAATGAAAATTTTAATAAAAAATTAAAAAATTATTTCAGTAGAACTAAAATATAAATTTACTTCAAATTTCTGTATTTACATCATTTTATTGGATGAAGTGTCCCTAATTACCTTGGTTGTTAGTATAAATGCACACACCAGGCTACACATTATGTGTTCAGGAGGGAAGTGGATGCCGGCCTCCGATGCGCGAGTGCTAGCGTCTAGGCCTTTCATTCGGAGGTCCAGGTTAAGAATCCCGGTCAAGCATGACATTTTTCAGACACGCTACAAATCATTCATCTCATTCTTTGTAGCAACACCTAACAGTAGTCCCGGTTAAACAAAAAAAAAGGAGGGAAGTGGATAAATATTATTATGTCTCTCCCACTCCCTCCCCCTCTCTTCCCCTCTCTCACTGTGTCTCTCTCTTTCTGTGTGTGTATGCGCGCGCGTGCGTGTGTGAAGTAACATATTAATAAGATACATATTAATAATGTATTTTATTAATAAGGTTACATTACATATTACATATTAATAAGGTTGCATTTATATATTGACATGTGAGCCGCAACTATAAAAAGAATTTATATTTTGTTTGCTTTTTTTTTGTATTTAGGACACCAATTCTCATTTACAAACCAATAAAATATAATATTAATGTATTTCTTTTTGAAAAAAATTACAATACCTGAATATTAAATTTTATATTTAGACTTTGATAATTTTCTTTTATAATATTTCTTCATTTTCTGTAAGAAACTATAACACTTCATCACATAACACACAATGATTTTTATTGTAATATTACTGAAATTTTAAGAAACTAAGTAAAATAGTAATGAAAAAATATTTTAGGGTTCCTCTTTACAACAGAAAGGTATTAGAGGTCTTAAAATATATGTTTATCAATTTGCTTTGTGCTGAATTGACATAAATCAACATATCCCTGTATTTTTCAAGGTTGAATATATTTTTTCCAGTTCCTTTTTAATAAACTAAAACGGATCTTATCTTTATTTAAAAAAAAAAAAATCATTCTAGAAATAACATCTATGCTCATTTATATAAAAACCCACACACAATAAACATAAGGTAAAATATTTGTAATATTACAATAAAATATGTAATAATTTATAATTATAAATTTTATGCCTCTTCATTTTATCATAGCTTATGAAACTAATTTCTTACTAGTTGACACTTAAAAACTGTGTTTCATAGTAGCCTGCAATTTTAGAAACAAATGTTATGATTACATATCTACAGAAATACTCTATTATGTATTTGCTGACTGTTTATTAAAAAAAAAAAGTTAGTGTACTAATTACGCTAATAATTTTTTTTTTACATCTGTATTTTCTCTGCCCTCGGATCCCAACCCTTAACCAAGTATAAACTCAGTTGCGGGGGCCATTGCCACAAGCCAACTTGGTAGAAACAAAGTCCCACCCAGGTAGCTGGGACACGGTCTTTATTTGCATGCAAAGCCTCTAATGAGGGGACCCCCTCAGTGAGACTCTGGTAATGACAATTACACTAATACTTAACAATAATAATATTCACCTTATCCATAAAATAATTACTTTTATGTCAACAGAACTCACTACCTGCTGTTTTAGAAATCATTTAACAGAGCAGATTTCTTGCTAAAATATTGGCTGGTTATTGGACAGTTCCTTTAGATTAAAAAATAAATATATTTAAAAGCAGTTGAAGAGTACATTATTTAGAATTTGAGTAGAAATGACTGTAACTATAATCCACTTTTAGAAAATAATTTGTTAATGTAAATATTATATCAGCCAAGATTGACCAGAATAAAAAAAAAACATCACTATTCTCCTAAGTTTTAATTAAAAATTTATTTGATAAAACTGAATTACTGTCAGAACCACAGATCTGCATTATTTAAACTACTAGTTTATCAGTGTGAGAAATGAGGTTAAGTATGCATTATCTATGAGAAAAAACATAAATTGTTTTCCCTGAAGATTATATAAACTAATTATAAATAACTATATATAATCCATTTAGAGTAAATATATTATAAAATCGAAATTAATCTGAATAAAATTTAGCAAAATTTCTTCTTGAATATTAATTAAAAGATGATCACCTTTCTACTGTTAATGAAAAAAAATTGAAATAATAAAACGATATATTGTCCAAGTCCTATACTCTTTTCTGAAATAATTATATCAGATTTTTACTTGCCATCTACACACAGTGTCAACTTTATTAAGAAAAAAGTAAGGTAAACAATATAATTTGATATATATTAGTAAAACAGTAATATTTAATAAAGGAATTACCAGTTAAGTTAAAAGTAGCAGAAAATTTTGATTTAGATAATTAGTTTAAATATGGTAATTAGAAAATTTATAATAATATTTTTAGAAGTACAACTGTTTTTTTAAATAAGCAAATTCTAAATTTCAGCGTGTACAGTTAATAAATGAAAATATATTTTACAGTTTTTTCAAATGCTTATCCATTTGTGATTTATTTTATAAAGTTGATAGAAAATGCTGACGCTGTGCTAATGTATCAGCAAGAGAAAACCAACTGAACAATGGCAAATGCTGACTATATAGAATTTTTTATTTGTCCATTGTGTCTGTTTGAAGCTGTACCAATAGAAGTAACAGTTTAGTAGTCATAATAGTAGTATTAGTTATCAGAATGATTCAGTTACAATTCTGAAGTCACTATACATTCACTAATTTAATCTTACTGTTTACTTTTTTCATTAAGTTTTCACTGAAATATTGTGAAAGCAATAATTATGAATGAAGGCTTAATTTGTATATAGATGACATAGTACAAAGTGCTGCAGTAATGATGTAGGGTTGAATATTATATCTGTGTTTATCACCCTGATTTCTGTTAAGTGACTTCAATTTAAAGAAATGATTATTCTTTATAAAAGAACTTAAAGCAGAAATGCATACATTATAAAAATAAATTAAAACAAATATTTATTATAGAAAATATTTAATTAAATATTTAACAAATTTAATTCAAATTTCTGAATATGAAAACAAATAAAAAAATAAATGTTTAATAAAATTAAAAATGCAAATAATAACAGAAAAAAAAGTTTATGAGTTAAAATTGGATCACCCTATTGAAAAAACACTTTTTTTTAAATTCAGGAAACTGAATTAAATTAAAATTACTGTATATAATTACATAAAATTTCTTTTTGAAAAATTAAATTTTTATCGAGTGTATCTCGAAGTTCTCTCAGGACTTTCATAACCTATTCTAAGCAAGAAAATAATGGAAAAAGACTATATAAACATATCTCCTAAAATAATTTGTTTGCTAGTTACAGCTAGTGAAACATTTTTCTTGGATTTCAGTTACACCAGTGAAATGAGGTCATACTGAAACTTTTAGAATGTTAATTAAGGGGAAAAATTAGTGATTTCTTATGATTTTTTACCTTAAAAATCGATAAAATAGGACCCAGAATGATATCTGCAGTAATTTTTGAGAAATCTATGCTGAAAACAAAAATTGGTGTAAAATCCTTGCTTTTTATGTTTGATGTACAATAACTTTGTTAAATGGGTAATAAACACATAAAAATTTTAAACAAAACTTGTAGAGAATTTAATTCTGAACAAGGAGTTATAAGATATACTGAATAAAACAAAGAAAAGTCACAAAAATTCAAATTTTATTTAGAAATAGTACACTGAACCAAAGTACATTATAGTACCAATTTATAATAAGTGTTCAAAAATGAGACCCCCCTCTTTTGAACACATTTCTTGGTACGTTTCTGTTTTGTTTTTGTTAGTTTTTTTACTTTTTTAGGCCTGTCCTTAAGTTGCTCAGACATGTCCATAATAGTTTCAATTAATTTCTCCTGACAATGTGTTTTGGCCAAGAACTGGAGTGCAGCAAAGGGATGAATGCATTATGTATTATTCCAGAAGCGCTGATAAAGCGAATAAATATGGAGTTGCTATTATGGTCAATAAGAATGTAGACAGGTGTATGTCCAGTTTTGTTTACTCAGATAGAATCATGTTGATATAGATGCCCTCTCATAAAAGGAAAAACAATCTTCTTCAAATTACGCACCTACAGTGGATAAGCCTGGTAAAGAAATTGAATAGTTCTACAAAGATTTATGCATTGTTCTGGAAGGCACCAAGGAACAGGATATTACTATAATCATGGGAGATTTTAATGCAAAGGTGGGGAAGGGTAAAGTGGATGATACTGTTGGAGGCTATGGACTAGGGGAGAGGAATGATAGAGGCGACAGGCTTGTAGAATTCTGTTAGATAGGGAGGTTCATACTAGCTAATACATACTATAAATTATCCAAGAGAAGATTATGGACATGGAGATCAGCTCAAGATACTGAACGTAGGATAGTAAAGAACCAGATTGATTATCTACTTATCAAGAAACGATTCAGAAATAGTATAAGATCAATAAAAACTTACCCAGGAGCTGACACTGGATCAGACCATAACTCAGTATTTGCTAAAGTACATATCAAGCTTAAAAAAATAAATCATAAAAGTAAGGATAATAGGATAGCGACAGAGAAATTAAGGGATGAAGGCATAAGAGAACAAGTACAGAGAGGGATAAATATTAAAATTGATTCGGTACGGCACAGGGAAATGAATTTGAACATGGAGCATAAATGGAGTAACATAAAGACGGCAATGATTGATGGAAGCAGGAACAGATTGACATCAGATAAGAGGAAGCCAAAACAGAAATGGATGACCCAAGAGATAATGCTTCTTATGGAATAAAGAAGAAAAATTAAGAATGATGCAAATAAATATAAAAACTTACAAGGGAAGATAACAAAAATGATTAGGGAAGCAAAGGGCAGATGGATTTCGGAAAAGTGTGAACACATAGAGGAGCTACAAATGAAATATGACAACCACAATTTGCATAAGAAAATTAAAGAGCTAACAGGAACAACCAGAAAAAGACAACTCGCTGTTATTAAAAATAAAAGATGCAAAATCTTGATTGAATCAGCGCATAAACTTCTATGCTGAAAGGAATGTATAGAAGAGCTATTTCAAGGCACAAGAACTACGAGGATACATCAAAATGCCATAGAGGGGCCAAACATCATGAAAGAAGTTCTTTATGCTATAAAAACATTGAAAAGCAGAAAAGCAGTTGGGCCATATGAAATTCCATGTGAACTCCTAAAACTAATAGATGAAGAGCAGCTCAGTGTTGTTGTAGATCTTTTTAATGAGGTGTACAAAACTGGAATAATACTGAAGCAATGGATAAAATAGACTTTTATAAGTTACCAAAGAAACCAAATGCAAGAGAATGCAGTGATTACTTAACTATTAGCTTGATGAGTCATATACTATAAGCATTCTTGAAAGTCATCCGCAAAAG
Organism: Lycorma delicatula; assembly: GCF_047948215.1. Classification (NCBI taxonomy): domain Eukaryota; kingdom Metazoa; phylum Arthropoda; class Insecta; order Hemiptera; family Fulgoridae; genus Lycorma; species Lycorma delicatula. The sequence goes on along the minus strand of NC_134455.1, from coordinate 260,010,176 downwards.
AATATACAATAAACTGGAAGAAGATATCAGTAACACCTAGTTTGAATTTAGGAAAGGTTTCGGTACAAGAGAAGAACTATTTAGTTTTAATTTATTATCTCAGAGGTGCCTAGGTATGAACCAGGATATGCACATCTGTTTTATAGATTACGAGAAGACTTTTGATAAAGTTCGCCACAATACTCTAATAAGCTTACTTAGACAGCGAAATATTGACTCACGAGATACAGATTATTGAATCGTTATACTCGTATCAAACAGCTACCATTCAAGTAGATAATGCCATTACAGAGGAATACAAATACAACGGGGAATAAGGCAAGGAAGCATTTTGTCCCCCCATGCGATTTAATCTGTATTCTGAGGCGATATTCAAGGAGGCTCTAAATGAAGATAAAGCTGGAGTTATAGTCAATGGTTGTCCAATTAGTAATTTGAAGTACGCGGACGACACTGTCATCATAACAGAGACTTTGATTGAGCTACAGAGAGTAGTTCAAAAGATTAAAGATGCTAGTATACAGTATGGCCACAGAATGAACCACAAGAAGACAAAGTATATGGTGATAACTAAATCACAAATGGTGTGCCCAGAGTTATACATCGACAATGCGATAATTTAAAGAACAACTAAATACAAATACCTTGATACTTGGATAACCAACAACATGGACCAAACACTGGAAATTTAAACCTAGATAGAAATGGCTAGAAGAGCATTTCTCAAAATGCGTACTTTCTTGTGTGATCAGCAGGTCAGATTATATCTGTGGGCTAGAATGGTAAAATGTTATGTGTTTCTTGTGCTGCTATGTGGAATGGAGGCATGGACATTGAAAAAACTAGATATGAAAAAGTTGATGGCCTTTGAAATGCGGTGCTATAGATGCATGCTAAGGATATCTTGGAAGGATAAGGTGTCAAACATCTAGGTACTAGAGAGTAAGAATAAACAACTCGAGATTACATCTACAGTACAAACAAGGAAATTACAGTATCTAGGTCACATAATGAGGGGAGAGAAGTTTGAGTTGCTCCAGTTGATCATGAAGGTAAGATAGTGGACAAGCATAACATTGGGAGGTGCAGAATTTCATGGTTGTGCAATCTGAGGGAATGGTTCAGCGCAACATCCACAGAACTGTTTCGAGCTGCCTACTCAAAGGTCAAAGTAGCGATGATGATTGCAAACCACCTGAAAGTAGATACCACTTGAAGAAGAAGAATGTGTTTTTTGTACATAATATTTTTCATCTGCCCCCAGATACAAAAATCTAAAGTTGTTAGACCAATCTTGGTGGTCAGGAATGTGTACCTCCATGACTGATCCATTTCTCAGGGAAATGATAATTTAAGTAAGTGGAAATGGCACAAGAGAAGTGGGGAGGCATGCCATCATGCTGGAAGTATACATTGTGTCTCAGTGCTAGAGGAGCATCTTCAAGCAACCGCAGTAATTATTCTTGATGAAAACACAAATAGACCTCAGCATTTAAGTGGCCAGGTAATATGAACGATCCAAACAGCTGACTGTGAAGAAGGTCGCACCATACATTGATGCTAAAATGGTATTGAAAATTAACTTCCATTGTTTCATGAGAATTTACTTCTGCCCATGTATGCTCAATTGCATAAGTTGTTGACGCTATCTTGAGTGAAATTTTCCTCGTCAATGAACAAAATACTCTTGTAGTTGTCAATTTGTATTCCAGCAATTGCAGAATTCCAAGCGAAGCAAATCATCTCCTGAGTGTAGATCTTGATCTGGCTGTTTTATGATAAGGAATTAAACTTGTTTTGTTTAAGAATCCTCCTCCAAACCATCAAATGTGAAACTCTGATCCGCTTAGAAAAAGGTCATGTACTGACGCCTGGACTGTGCTGAACTGCTTATATAAATCTTTTACTTAAAAATATATATAAGGGCAAAGAAAGAGAAGAAGGTTATACATATAGAATTTTTTTGGATAGGATTATAAAAACTACTTTATCTATCAGATAGAACATATATAGACAAAACCACTCAAGAAATCATCTCATAGACTTTGCCATAACCGTATAAATTATTCCTATCATTAACTTAAAACTGAAGAAATAAATTAAAGCTGTTAAGATTTGCATTTGGTTATTTCTTCAAATTTGTATGACACGATAGAAAGCAATGGTGCTTCATCTGAAGGTTAAAGTTATACTTTGATATCACATAAAACTGAATCAGTTGATGCTTATTTAGAAGAAAAAAAATTTTATGTTCTTGATTTACTTTTTTTATAAAAAAAAAAAAAAATGGTTTTAATCAAACTAAAGATCACATTAATTCTTACAAAACAATAAATTATTTAGTAATTACTAATACTGACATCAGTTGAGTTTAATTAATTATTTCATATTATAATTATAAGATAATTTTTTACACTGATATGAACTGAAGAGACAAATACTTGCGAAATATTTCAGTTGTAGTGAATACTGCAATAAACATGAAAAAACCCAAAAATTAATAATTTTATAATAATAATAATAATAAATAATTATATTATTTACTATATAATTATACCATATTATTACAATAAATAATAGTAATAACAATTTAAATGTTAGCATATTTTAAATGTTTTCACAAACATGTTCATTTCACTTAATTAAAAAATTAATTATTCCTATTCATTCTCTCAAATTTCAATACGCAACAATTTTTTTAATAAAGTATGAAATACTCTTATCAAAAAATGTAAAAAAAAACCTTTAGTGGTTGTTAGACAGCTGCTGCAATTTATTTCAATCTTATTAAACACTATTAATATATTAAAATTAATCCTTAGGGTGGACATAATACATACACTGGAATGTACTTTCACATAAAATTTATTATATCCTATTCACATAAAACTGGTTGATATCACATAAAAGTGAATCAGTTGATGCTTATTTAGAAGAAAAAAAATTTTATGTTGTTGATTTACTTTTAAAAAAAAAAAAAAAATGGTTTTAATCAAACTAAAGATCACTTTAATTCTTACAAAACAATAAATTATTTAGTAATTACTAATATTGATGTGATACTAGATGTATAAAAATTTAAACGATTTAAACTTTTCGAGAATTGTAAAAATTCTTGGGAAGAGGTAAGTTTGAGGTTAGATAAAAACTCAGTAATACTGCATTTTTTCACTGGAAATTTATGATTGTTAAAAAATTTAACTTGACATATCCAAAATTTTCTCGAACTGTGGTTTTCCCTTTTGATGTTAATAAAAATAAATAATTTACTTTATATAAAAAGATTATTTTAACCATTTTATTTATAATAGTTTGATAGCCTTAACAAGTACATATGTACATGTACAAATCTACTTGTTAAGCAGCATAACTATAAATATTTTTAGCTTGATATGAATCAAATATCAGTCACAAAAATCCCCGTGCCTGACTGTTTTAAAATTTATAATTAAATATCTCTAAACATATAATTATGTTGTGTAACCAACTGGTTATCCTTAAAAATACTACTGCTAACTTATATGTTTGCTTTGTATTTATATGTATGAATAAGTTAATTGTTAAATTACAAACAATAACCATTTACAGCATTACAAAATGTAATAGCAGTAACATCATACAAAGCAATTTATGCACTTTTTAGGTGATTTACAAGAATTTCTGGATTGTCTGTGCTGAAAAGGTACTTTTTAAAATATACTTGAAATTCAATATGATTTAATTTTTGCAGATTTACTTATAGTTATCAACTGAATAATAAAGTATTCTAAAATAGTAAATTAGTTATATTGTATTATTTTTAAATACGCATGAAATTAAATAAAACCAAATTTTTGCAAATTTATTTAGTTTTATTAATTAAATAGTAAAGTACTTCCAAGATATGAGGCAATCATTTCTGAAAAGGGTCTAAAGAAACTACTTTTGAAAAGAAAGAAAGTTTTATTATCTTTTAAGTCAATGTTTTCTTTTTTTTAACTGATTTTTTAACTTTTTGAAGTTGATTAAGTCTTGCTAAAATTCTTAGTTCTATTCTTCAGTTTTTGTTTTAACAAATAATCTTTAAAACGAAAAATCATCTTGTTTTAATGTGCACAGTAAACGTTTTTTAAAAATTTAATTTAGGCCTTACTGCAACCTTTGTACTTACACTTGCATTGTACTTACACTTTTCAAACTACAGCACTAGGACATAACACCAGCTTTCTATTTTCTTACTATAATTATTATTATTACCATTACATTTTTGGCTGACCCTCTTCACATAATAAATTCACAAATTTTTTCCCTTGAATTTACTTTTATATATACTTAACAAGAAATTAGCAGGACTAGTTTTACAAAAAAAAAGGCAATTTAACTATGAATCATCATACAATAAACAACAGACTCAGACAGGTCTCTAGACAGCCATTTGATTATATCACATTTATTCTAGTACTAACAGTCCATAGAGGACCTGACTGATATTAAATATGGGAATAAGGAAGGGGCAAACATAAGACAGATGCAAAGAAAGGTTGATCTACGCTTCTCGGGGAAATACAGTACAAAACAAACTACTCAGAAAAGCTTAAGATCCTCTCCCAACAGTCATTTTATTTTTAATCACACTGGAAGCAGGACATTATTCATCAATAAATTTGTGGTGTATGGTTATATACAACTGAACTGAAAATGATCTAACTGAAAATCAATTATTCAGCAAGATACTTATTGGAGGGTATTCTTACAACTTAAAAGACTTTAAACAATGGCATGTTTGTTTAAAATGATTGATAATAATATTCTCAGAATATTATGTCTTGTGAATTGGTCATGAATTCATGAAATTTTTTATAATTTTTTTTTTTTAATACTTTATAGTTGCATCAAAAATTAAAATCATTAGCAACTTATTAATGTAATGTAACTGTACCAGTAAATTTGCAGCCTTGAACAAACTCAGGTCGACTACTCCTGAGATGTGTGGTTAATTAAAATCCAACCACCAAAGAATCATGATCTAGTTTTCAAATCTGAATAAAAGTAACTACCTTTATTAGGATTTGAACCTGAGAATTTTGACTTCGAAATCACTGATTTACGTCGTGTTTATCACTAGACCAAACTGGTGGGTTATTTTTTATAATTTAATATGCTGGATGGATCACAGAATCATATTAATATTTAAAATTAGAATAATATTTAATATTTAGATAGTTGCAAGAGGGAGGAGGTTCTCAAAGTACTGCAGTAATGAAAATAATAGTTAATTTTGACTGGAAAGAAATTGGTTGCTAGAAAATAATGAGATAGCCCAACTTCCAAAGAAGAAAAACAAGATTTCTATTTCAACATATGTACTGATGTTTACTCTATGTTACATGTATCATTTTTATAATCGTATTATATGAATATTATTGTTAAACTAATTTTATCATTCAATGCAATTCATCTTGATTTTTTATGTGTGATAAATAATTGTATACAACAGTGAAAGGTGCAAATGAAACTAAATGTACAAATACAAATTTAAATATTAAATAAAATAAAATGTAATCCATTCTCTTTTTATTGTGGTAAATTTAAAAAAATTACATTTATTATTTTTTATAATAAAAACTTAAATGAAATTATTTTACTTCTCTTATATTTCATGCCTTAGTGATGAAAGTTTAAAGGCAGGTAATCTTCCACCAAGCATAGTATCAAAGATTAGTCACCAAATCAGTAGTATAATAGTACACTATCAAAAAGATTAAAGAAAAATTAACCTTTGGTTACCCTAGAGTCTTGAAATCAGGACTTAGGATTTACTAGCTTATATTGTAATGAGATTTTACTCTATGAATAAAAAAAATATCATGAATCATAGACTTATTGAATAAATTAACCCTTTGTAGAGTTTTTAATAAATGTGTGATCAATTAAATAAGTTTCTTTAAATGAGTGAGTGATGTTTTTAAATGTATTATAATTTTATTGACTAGTAGCTAAGAAATACATGCTTGTTGATATTTATATGAAGTAAACAAATAGTTACTTGTTAAAAGCTGTTGATAACTATTTATTACTGGTGAATTAAAAAAATATCTGATCAGTTAATGACAAAATGACGTCAGCTTTTTCCAAATCCGTAAGTGATTTTCAATAACCTCTTCATTTCTGTAATATTGATAACCAAAGTGTCAATTCTGATAACCATACTATTGTCTTTTCCAAGGTCACCCACTATATGTAATCAAAATTACTATGACAATAAATTACAAGTTCTACAGGTCAATCAAGACATTTATGATTTGATTTAAATTAATTATTCATAAACAACTGGTAGATATTTAGCTGTTATTATTATTATTACAGACTAATAAATTGCTGCACATTTTCACAAAAAAAAAAACTTTTTACTTTCTTCTAAAATTTAAAAATGTTTTTCACAAAAATTTGTTTTTCTTAAGTTTAACAAACTTAGGATGAATTTTTTTTTAGTACAACAAAGAAGAATGTTGTATGTGTAGAAATAACATTTAAAAAAAAATGATTAATTTATTAATCTTAAATATGGATATTATTTTTACACTTTAACTATGTCATAAGCAAAAGATTTAAGGATGTATTAGTATAAATTTATGAATGTATGATTGTATTAAAATCAATTAATCTTTTTGTTATATTATAACATTTCTATTTTTTTTTTTTTTAATCTGTAATAATGTCATTTATTAACAATAGATCTATGATGGAAAAGATTTTTTTTGCATTATTTAACTGTAAATTGCGTTTCATAGAAATATTGTAACAATGATCAATTATATTACATCCTACAATAGTGATCGCTGTCAGAATGCAACTTCATAAAAACTAATTGAAACTAAATTGAACAGTGTGCTTCTAGCAGAATTTTTTTTCAGGCGAACAACCAGAATGGCTATCAAGAGAAACACTAATAATACAGAGCGTTTCATAATGTTCTTCGGAGTTCCGAAAATTCATTAAAAAAAACTATTTCACTTATAAGAATAAAACAAGTACTGTACGAAAGAGTACTTCAAATAGTTTTTTCCACATATACTAGGCAGTTAGTAAACAATTTGCTCGCTAGGCGTCGACAGTAGAGAAAGTTGCTGCCACGGGAAGCGAGAAGTCGGTTTGTGTGTTAGAATTTCACTTGTCAAAGTCAGTAATTTCACGTGCGTTCGGTTGAAATTTCAAAAGGAGCCACAAAGTTACAATTCAATTCGTATATGGTATAAACAATTCAGTGAAACTGGTTGCTTGTGCAAGCAAAAATCAACTGGTCGTCCATCAACCTCAGAAGTCAATGTCGACGTGTGCGTGCAAGTTTCATTCGCAGCCCGTGAAAATCGACTGCGGCTGCAGGCAGAGAATTAGGAATTCCGAAAACAACAGTGTGGAGTGTTCTCCGTAATCGTTTATTATGCAAACCGTACCATCTTCAATTAATCCAGCGTCTTTCTGATGGAGATAAAACATGTAGGCTCGATTTTTGTTTACAGTTACAGGAAAAGATGTTAGATGAAGCTTTTCTAAACAAGATAATTTTCAGTGATGAAGCTACTTCCATATTAGCGGCAAAGTAAACCGTCATAATGTGCGAGTTTGGGGAACTGAAAACCCACACGTTTATGTGGAACACATTCGGGATTCTCCAAAGTAAACGTTTTTTGTGCTATCTCTCCTGAGGCAGTGTACGGGCCGTTCTTTTTTTGAAAATGACAGTAACCGGCATGATATACCTGGATATGTTTCAATTATGGCTTATGCCTTAGCTGCTCAACGACTTCATTTTACAGCAAGATGGTTGTCCTGTCCATTTTCATAACGAGGTTCGACAGTACCTTAACACAACATTACCTCGGCGCTGGATAGGACGTGCGTCTGAAGAAGACATTATGCTGTGGCCACTAAGATCACCAGACCTCACGCCATCTGATTTCTTTTTCTGGGGTTACGTGAAAGATAAGGTGTTTATCCCACCAATGCCGCACGATATCGCTGAGCTAAAGGATCGCATAATCAATGCAATCTACTCTATCGAAAATGACATGTTAGAACGAGTTTGGCAAGAGCTAGACTTTCGTGTTGATGTGTGCCGTGTCACCAGAAGAGCACATATTGAACATCTATAGATTTTAACAAAAACTGTTCGATTCCCTGCATCACCTCGTACAACTTTATTTAGGTAAGTGAAATACTTTTTTTGTACTGAATTTTTGTAACTCCTAAGAACATTATGAAACGTTCTGTATAATACCAAACTGTTTCAGACAACAAAAACTTTATGAAAATTTATGGAATGAATAAATGTTATAATTATATCAGACTCAATAAATAAATAAATGTTTTGAATACACTGAGAAATATTTAATATACCTACATTTAAATGTGTAGGTTAGTTGGTCAGTATATTTATATAAAGTCATTATTATTATTATTATTATACTCAGCTATTCACCACCAAAAAAATAGATGCCAGGTTGTTGGTATTGTATTGAGAATTATAGTGCTTTATAAAGCACAATATAAATTAGAGTGCTTTATAAATAAACACAATAATTTTGTAAAATATATTTTAATTAAAAAATGAATTAATCACTAGATGTAGGTGTAAGTTTCTAAGCGGTGAACATTTTTCACTGCCTCAAAAATGTTATGCTTCAGAAAACTTTCCTAAGAAATCTTTCAAGTAATGGTAAGGTTTTGTGTAGCAACTGAAGATAGCTCGATAGATTAAACCACCTTCATGCTGATAAGCACTATTAAATAACTAAGATAACAGAATCTCCCCTTTTACAATGCATTGTGTAATTTCATTGTACTATATAAGAGCATGTCTAAGTGTGATGCCTCCATTTTATATGTAATTTTTGGGTAATTTGTTGTAATATTTCAATAAAGATTAGAATAAATGAAGACAATGACAAATAATGAACAAGAAAAAATATTTTGTATTTGAATGCGTTTGTGAAGCCCAGGATAAATAAATGAGTGATAAATATTCAAAAGGGCCCATGTCATGTGTTTTATGTTTCTAAAATATAATTTAAGATAACAGTTAGTTACCATTATACATTTCATTACCAGCACAAATAAGGAATAATTTATTTTTAATTTAGTGATATTAAATTAAGCATAAAATAAAACCAATAATAATAAAAAAAGATATTAAAATAAAATAAAAATGGATATTAAATATCCTTCCAAACCAATTTTTTGGATTGGATGAATGAGAGTAAAACGCAGCTGACTCACTACACTAATCGAATCTGTACTAGTTCTACAAAAAAATTACCTGTTGACTAATATTAATATATAATTATCACCTTTTTTTTGTTCAATGTAGGTAACCTGGCAGCATTTTCAGCTGGAAATGCCCTTACTTGGAGTTCACCAACAATTTCAAAATTACAAAAAGTTGGTGCTATCCAGTTAGAACAAGAATCATGGGTTGGTTCAACGATTGCTCTTGGTGCCAGTGTCGGTCCATTTGTTGCTGGAGCTCTTGTTGATAGAATCGGACGAAAGACAACACTACTTCTTACTTCTGTTATGTTTCTTGCTTCTTGGGCTTTAATTGCCACTTCTTTTAGTTTTGCAGAAATAAACTATCCTATAATATATATTGCTAGGGTTATAGCAGGGATGAGTGCAGGTATTACCTACACTGCAGCACCTATGTATGTTGCAGAAATTGCTGAGGTAAGTAATGTAGTTTACAATTAGAATTTTTTAAAAATTATTGTAGGTTATTACATCATGAATAAAAGTAATAGACATTTAGTGATACATAAAAATTTTACTGAATTAGTTTCTTTTAATATGTTTAATTTTTTTTTGTACAACTACCTTCTATAAATAAGAGGAGTGATTTTTGCTTTTAAGCTCCAAAAAAGGAACTTCCTTGAAAATGGTACCTTTAAAAAAAAACAAATGCTACAGACACCAAACAAGGATGTACATGTATTAGGTTCAATGATCAAAATGATTGAAAATAGACTAACAAACTGGTGTAACTACTCTCAAGATAACAAGTGCCTCACCTCAAACCTGCTAATAAAATTGAATGGTTTCCTGTTGCCTTCTCCAGTAAACCAAACATACTATCCTGCATCAACATGTCAAAACCACTGAAATAAAAATATTTAGTGATCCCTTTCATACTGTTCACTGCACTTCTAGATAAAGCAATTATGAAAAATTTCATTTTGAAAATGTGATTTTTTTTTAAATTTATAAGTATTCTGAAAAAAAAAGAATATGGTTTGCTTACATTGCCTTCAGAAATAGATAATATGTTTTTAAATATACAGTATAAATATATAGTAACAGTACACACAATGTCATTTTATCAAACTCATAAGAACTAGTTGGAAAAATCAAACTGAGCTCTTGGTTTTTATAAATTCAATTTAGAATATTTCTGGCTAACAGGCAGGTTTTGCAGTGTTTTACATATGGATGCCCTTCATGATTCCAACTTAGTGGAGGATAAAATATTAATATATTAAGATATTTACTTTTATTATGGTAATATTTAAAAAACTATTTTATTTTTCATTCGTTGAGTCTACAAGTTTTACTGATTATAGTTTATTAGGATTTTTTGATTCAATTTCAATTTGTGCCAAATTGATATATTTATCAAATTTTTTGTGTATCAAGAAAATTGTTCAGAAGTAATAATTATACAAAATTACATATTTTTTTATAACCCTTGAGAAGTTTCAGATAAAATATGAAAAACTTTTTTTATCATTTTCTTTATATAAGAATTCATTTATATTCAGATCTAATGAAAAAAACTAATTTTTTCCTCAAAAGAAGAAAAGTGTATAAATATTAATTGTTGAATATGCAGTTGAAGAAACATTGAGTAGAAATTATATCATGTAATTAGAATAAATATAAAACTGATATAATTCTAACTCTAAATCAATATTATTAATTAAGAATGACAAAAAAATTCTCTCATCGTAACAATCCTCAATATAGTATAGCATTTATCAAAATAAAGACAAGTTGAAAAGAATGTAGAACCCTTTAGGTGTGATCAAACTGCCTAATGGTCCAGTGATCCTTCTGAATATATGCAGTTATTACAGTAAAGGCTGCTGGACTGGCAAGAATTTCGGGATGCAAACAGTTCCATTAATCTTTAAGTTAGCATCCTGACTGAAAACCTAGTTAGTTAAAAATTGTGGTTGTGTGAATGTAACTATTCATACTTTTTTAATTGTTATCTGCTTTGTTTTGTCATAAAGCAGTTGATTTGTTTCATTCATCTCTGTCTAGGTTAAACATAGCAGAAAAAGCACCAACTAGTACAGCCATGTATGACATACATATTATTCATTCGTTCAGAATTTTTTTTGATTATTAAACTAAAATAATATCTTCAAAGAAATATATGAATGAAATTGTCTGTAAAGTAAAAACAGATGGAAAATTGAGCACAAAAAATGTTAAAAACTATAAAAATTAACTTAATAAGCATTTGTCATAAGCATTAATGAGCATTAATTGGAAGTTCAAAACTAACATTTACATTGGTTCAGAGTACTGCAGACCTGATTAAGATAAGATAAATTTTAGCTAAGCTAATTAACTTATTTTACTCAGCAATAAGGATCAATGAAGTAACCGGTAGAATAATAGTTACTAATTTTATTTTTCTGTCTAGGATAGTGTACGTGGTGCTTTAGGATCAGTGCTAGCATTTTTCCTATGTGCCGGTTTTTTGCTGGAATATATTGTTGGTCCTAATACCTCATTCATGGGACTTATTCTGGCTTCAGCAGCAGCACCTATTGTATTTGCAGTAAGCTTCTTCTTCATGCCAGAGTCCCCATATTACCTTATTAGTAAAAATGAAAAGGCAAAGGCCATGAGGGCCTTGCAATGGATTCGTGGTGTTAGTGATGCAAATTACATACAAAAAGAACTTTCAGAGATACAAGTAAGTGAAGAAGATTAGCTTTATTTAATACACGGCAACCTAGTTAAATATATCAGTTAAATATATCCTAACAAATTTATCTGTATATTTCTTTATAACAGCTTATTTATTGTTATTAACCTGTCTGTTACATTGGTCAACATAAAATTTGGAACTGAAAAGAGAGTAGGTGTATTTTATATGCATAGTATTTTATGTGCTGAATCTGAATATGTATTCTGAAACAACCCATTACGTAACATTCTTAAGTTACAACCCCTTAAATTTATTTGTTCTGTCATTCTTGGCATAATCAATACAAATAAGTTAGTACATCTGTACATTTGCTTATTGACATTTGATTTACATTGCGATGTATGCTATACACCTACATTTGATTCGTAACAGTCAAATGATACCATTTCATGTCAAGCCAGACATATATAGACATTTCAGTGAGTAACCCACTGGGTTGGTCTAGTGGTGTGAATGCATCTTCCCAAATCAGCTGATTTGGAAGTCGAGAGTTCCAGTGTTCAAGTCCTAGTAAAATCAGTTATTTTTGTACGGATTTGAATACTAGATCGTGGATACCAGTGTTCTTTGGTGGTTTGGTTTCAATTAACCTTACATCTCAGGAATGGTCGATCTGAGACTCTAGATTACTGCACTTATATATATCATCCTTATTCATCCTCTGAAGTAATATCTGAACAGTAATTACTGGAGGCTAAACAGGAAGAAGAAAAGACATGTCAGTGAGTAATTCAACGTGATGACATTTTCTTCAGTATGAATTCTGCTGATATGACTTGCTGGATTCTTTAGTTGTGGTAGTGGATTTATCATACAGATACCATAAAGATTGTTCTATAAGTGATGTCATAAATTTAGTGAAAGATTTTTATGACAGAACAACTTTTTGTATTATTTTATTGAATATCAAGATTTCTTAAGTTGTGTGTGTTTCACCCTGTGTTTTATTGCACTCCATGGTTTTATGAAGTATTTTAACTTTTAAGTATTTATAAATTAAAACTTATTATTTTTATAATTAAGTAAGTATTTCTCTAATATTTCAGTTTACTTTCATTCATTAAAACATTCTGAATTTTACAATGAATGAAAATCAGGCTTGTAAAAATTCTACAAATATTTTTTGTTACGTTCGCAGAGAATTCATCACGAAAAGTCAATGAAAACCAATATAGAATCTCTGAAAACTGCTTTCAAATATTATTTTGACTGTTCCTTGAGAGACCAAGATAAATCCTGGGCTCCACATGTAGTATGCATTAAGTACTAGGTTATACTAATCCAGTGGTTAAAAGGAAAAAAAAAGAGTATTTGCCTCTTGGCATACCTATGATTTGGTAAGAGCTTACTAACCATTATGCTGATTGCTATTTTTGCTTAACAAATTTTATTGGTTTCGATTCAAAAAATAAAAGCAGTATTGTATACCGCTGTATTGTTCGAATCGCCATATTGTTCCTTCAGCTGTGAGATCAGTACTTCATGGTGTTGATTTACTGATTCCTATTACTCCAACTTCTTGGAAAGAAATTTCCGATTCCTCAGAAGGCTCAACCGATGAATCGTCAACTATTAAACAAGATATTAAAATTTCAGTATATAAAAATCAAAACAAAAATTTACTGAAAAACTTTAGAAGAGATGATTTAATTAGTTCCTGCCATGATGTTAGGGGGCTAATATCTGAACTGGACATTGAATATGTTATTAATGATTGGCGTTTATTTATAGATTAATCAAAAAGAAGCTTAAAGGCAGTGTTGTTTCATAACTCAAATAACTATACTGGTATAGCAAATACTGGTATACTGGTATAATAAATATACTGGTAGCATATGCTTTAGGAATGAAAGAAACAATGAAAGTATGACAAACATTTTAAAATCTATTAAGTATGATGAACAATCATAGCAAATCATTGCTGACCTGAAAGCGATAAGGCTTCTTCTCTGTCTCCAGAGTGACTTTAAAAAATACATGTGTTTCTTGTGTTTGTGGGGTAGTCGGATTACAGATAAACACCATGCAGTTAAAGACTGGCCAAAAAGAAATCAGTTTACCTCAGGAAAGGAAAATGTCAATATTCCCCTTGTCAAAGCAGATCGTATTATTTTACCATCTCTGCATATAAAACTAGGCCTGATGAATAATTTTGTAAAAGCATTAGATAAAGATGGAGACGGCTTCAAATATTTAACTGAGGTTTTTCACAATTAAGTGAAGCCAAATTAAAAGAGGAAATATTCAATGGGCCACAAATAAGAAAATTAATTCGTGAAAATATATTTGACAGAAAACTTCATTCTAAAGAACTAGCAGCATGGACATTCAAAGATGCCATTACTGGTTTTTTTTTTTAAACAGAAAAGCCGAAAACCATGATCAGCTTATTGAACTACAAAGATTTAGGCTGCAAAATGTCACTGAAAATTCATTTTTTACATTCTCATTTGGACTTTTTCCCTTTAAACTTGGGTGACATCAACAACAAACAAGGAGAAATGTTCCACCAAGATATATTGCAGACAGAACAACATTATCAAGGAAGATGGGATGAATCTATGATGAGTGACTTCTGTTGGATGACATAAAGAGAAGACTTCACTGAACACAAAAGCCAGGTAAGAAAAAAGAAATTAAGATAAACGTAAATGTATGCAAAATAAAGGTAGAAATTTTGACTGTAATTATTTTTATTATTTTTGTATTCTATTATTTAAGAAGTTTTTCAGTATTTTAAAGGGTCATAACTAAAAATCTGAGGGTGATGAAGAAAAACTGATTTCATTTAAAGATTCAGCATAAAAAAATCATTCTATTTCACTTACTTTTATCTCAGTTCCAAATTATTATTTTTTTTTTGTTGACCTGTGTTTATTTATATTAATAATTCATAACAGTTGTACTGAATGTTGTAAATCATTCATAACCTGTCGACTAACATCCAAACTCATCATTTTATTTTCATTGCATGCAAACATCTATAGAACTCTAGAGGTGAACTCTTTTACAATCGATTTTAGGATGCAGCTGAATTAAATAAATATTAATGTATTGAAATATTAATTTATAATAATATTAATTAACCCTTAAGTAGTCACGCTACGTAAAGTCATGAAACTGGTCGCGTGGTGTATGCTGTCCACCAACACACCACAGCCTATTCTTTTCACTTTTAACAAGTGTGTATTTCATATTTTTTAACGGTTATGTTTTTTCATATAATTATATTATTTTTTGTTATAATGTTTAAGTATTTTGTTGATTAATGTTTTTCTCATTGTATGGGCACAATTGTTTTTTTTATCATAGTAGTTCATCGTAATATTACTTTTTTATTTCTATATTTTACAACTAATATTACTAAATAAACAATACAAAATATTACTAGGATTTCTGAATTACTTAGGGTATACATTAAAAATATAAGGCCTCATATTTTATATTCCGTGATACACAATTTTTGTAATGATTTATCTGAATCATTCTTCTTTAGTTCTACTTCAATAAAAGTATAAGTATTTGTAATGAAAATTTTATTTTGAGTCATCTGAATCTGCACAAGTCATTAGTGCAGATAGTGCAACACATGTAATTAGTTACTGCGATGTGTTTATTACAAGAAAAATGATTGCAATTTGTCAGTTTGTCCAAAGGATTCATTAATTATTTTTTGATAGTCCACAAATCACACACCGACCTTTGCGCTTTGGGGCCTCATACGGTTCCTCACGTTGAATGGCTCTGTCCCTACTATGATTTCCATGATTGATTTGATGTGCAAGCGCAATGTTTTGATGACTTGCCTTCGTTGGATATGGGATTTTACTAAACCGAGAGCTAGATTCTTCAAAAAAATTCTCCGTACAGTGGTTTTGTACAGTTTTACTGCATTAAATAATATGCTACAATTTATTCTTGCAATATTTAGTAATGCAAAGTATAAGGCCACTTCGAATCCGATGCGATGTTTAGTAGGACCCACACATTTGATCCACAGTATCTACACCACCTTTCGTCATATTGTAGTTGCATATAATGTATGGTTTACCAGTTGCTTCATTATTTCATGGCTGTGTCATTGTGCATTGTTGAAATCAAAATAACTGCCTTACGTTTTTTGGGAACATATGTCACTAAAGTTATGTTTCTTTGAAATCCGAATAAGGATGTTCCGACTTCACGATCTTTAGTTGTTAAAAATTCTATTGGAATTTCTTGTTTGTTGCGCCTAAGAGTTCCACAAAACTAATCCCATCTTCAAGTAATGACTTTGTAAGTGGAAACTGGAATATCAGTTGCCACGTGTGAGATTTCTAGGTGAATGTTTAAGATGGTCTAATAATCTATGCACAATGCTACACGGAGTATGGTCAACTCTACATTGCCCTTCTGGCTGTAATCCGCAATAAACTTCAATATTATTAGTATAATACGTTTCTGAATCAACTGAAGTGAAAATCTTTAATCCATATTTGGCGGATTTCTTGGGTAAGTACTGTATAAAACTGCACCAACCTCGAAATAGTTCTAATTTTTCGTCAATTGTTATAAAATCCCCAGCTGAATAGGATTTTTTACTATTGATCGTGAATTGATCTAAGAATTTTTTCAATGAAGCCAATTTATTGGCTTTCTTCCTTTTCAGTCTCGTACTTTTATCGTCAAATCTGATGGCTGTAAGCAAAAATAGAAATCGTTTCAATGACATTACGCCATGGAAAATTTCTATGTCAATATCATCAGAAGTCCAAATTTCTTCTAAATTGGTGTGATTTGCTTTCTTTGAAGCTAATAGGTATAATTGTCCAATAAAAGCCATAAACTGATTTCTTGGTTCTCTGTTCTTTTGCATTGGCCATCTCTTGTACATAATTTTAGTGAAAAAATCTTCATTTTCTTCAGACCAAATTTCATTTTCCTCATCCTTGTTTGTTTGATCAGTATCATGATCACTTTCTTCAGTATTTTCCACTTTTGAATTAGTGGTATCGTCAAATTCATTGTCTTTCTTACTCTCGGATATTTCTTCTAATACAATGGCCATCTGGTCATCTTTTACAATTTCCCAATCCCTATCAAAGAAAATCTCTTTTAATTATCATTCTTCTAAATTATAATTAATAAATTTAAATATATTCTTTTAAACCTTTTAAATTGAAAAAATAGAGTTCTAAAATCATAATTTTTATAAACCTATAAAAATAAAGTAATGGTATCTTAGAAATAAGCTTTTATCGGACAGCTAACCACATCTGATGATTTTTTGGAAACTGCAGATCTATCAGAAAATAAATTATGTTATAGATGGTTATGGTTTGAATAAATTTACTGTACTTACATAATATGTTGCGTGGCGTATAAAGTACACCAAAGGTGTAGACACAATACAATTTCTCTACAATAACAAAATTTAACGAATCCACACTACTTCCACACACACAAACAGGTTGAAAACGTACTAGTTACATGAATGGGCAGGATACAGTATAGCAGGGTTGCCAACCATCCCAATCATGAAGTTGGTATGGCATATACAGTACGCCACGTGATTACTTAAGGGTTAAGTATACCCTTGAAAAAAATTGGTTAAACTTTTCAATAAACCATTGTTAACTCCAGTGATTAGGATTGTGAGTGAGAAGTGAATGCTAACATGATCATCTGATATGTTCCTTATCAAAAATTGAAGCATAAATAAATGAAATTAGAAACATTCCTTCTATTATTATGTATTTTACATTTATGGTCAGTCTAATCAGCTTTTATTAAAAAAATAATCTTTAAGTTATTCATTTACTAAAATATGTTTAATAATTGACCTTAACCTGTTTTTGATGTTTTTCGTCACAGACTTGGTTTCCTTAAATTATTAAAAATTTACAATGTAGTTTTTATTTTGAGTACTAGATGTCATATTTTTTTAAAAGTATACTAACAGATTTCATCAATTTAAAACTTCTAAAATACAATTTAAGTTTGTCACTCTCCTACAAACTTATAAATTATGTAACTAACATATTAAAATAGAGTAGATTATTTTCCAACTTACTTTCTTTTAGTCTAGTGTTCACCTTCTCATCACCAAATACACATTTTGTGTAAGGTAATTCAAAAATTATTTGTAATGTTTGGTAGCTTCATCAATACATAACCTGTGCACGAATTTATTTTAATATTTACCTCTGCAAAAATGCATCAGCATTTAGTTCAAAGAATTGAAAAATACCTTAAAATTGGCTGTATATATTTAAAAGGTGACTTTTACAACCTACCAATATAAGCAGTAGTCTCTCGTAATAAATATAAGACTGATTTTTTAATGACCATTTTTTGTTTAAATACTTATTCATAAAGAATAATTATGGCATACTCTAAACAGTGGAGATATATACAACACAATTATTTCAATAATATTCAAATTTTTTTTCCAAAGTTTAAAGGTAAAATCAACATTTATCTTAATAGAGAATCTTTACTTGAGTACTCAAACATTTGCAATTTAAGATTTTTTTTACAATAAGCTGTAACATACTGATATTAATTTTGATTGTTTTAATGTCATCCTCTTTTAAACCATACTCAATAGTAATTAATACAAGAGGAAAAGGGTCATTAATACAATTCAATTTATGTTTTATTATATTTTTTAAACAATGCACAAAAACAAATCGTAACAACACATGTTTCTGTGCATTACTTTTTCCCTCATATCATAGGTGCTGTCATGACAGTACCTAACAAGACAGTAAAAAATAAAAATAAAAATTTTACAAGGCAGTAAAAAATAGGTATTTGGTTTACACAGATTGTAACAGTCCTTGTAAAAAAATTGTTCAAACAGGTTTTTTAATTTATCATCACTGATACATAAAAACTGAAGCACAATTTCAAAAATCTTCTTCATATAGAGTTTATCCTCTTGGATTTTACTTTGGTAGATGTCAAAATTCACCAGGTAGGCATCACATCTTAACTTAATCTTGTAAATCTTCCTTTGATACATTTTTATACCTCTGACATCAAAACGCCAAATTATTCCAGTAGTTATTTAAATAAATTACTTTTATAAAAGAATAATTAAAATAAAATCATTTCTTGTCTTTCCTAAAAATCAAGTCCAAAATTCTGAAAACAAATTAACTTAATACTAATTTAATTGCAGCTCAAGTATGACATTATATTAATACTGTTGTCTCAAAGAATTCTAAGGAAATGCAGTTCTTCTCATTCACACATTGTACTTGCTGCAAGCACACTTCTTAAGTTCTTGTTTTTGGTTAAGGAAGTTACTTTTTTCTATCTAGAATTATTCACAACTAGGAAGCACATAATTCATTTATAATATTAATGAAATACAAGAGTAAGTAAACTTAATTAAGTATAATTATTAAATAGGGCTGTGTATTAAATTATATGTGATTTTACTATCATTTTTTTTACAGTCTTCTGTCAGTGAAGCAGCAACTCAAAAATCAGGAATAACAGAGTTAATAGCCACAAAAGGAAATATTAAAGCACTTTATTTGAGCTGTGGTTTAGTTGCTTTCCAACAACTTAGTGGAATAAATGTAGTTTTGTTCTACAGTGAACCAATATTTGAAGCCACTGGAGCCAGTTTAGATGCTAGTGTTTGCAGTATTGCTGTAGGAGCAGTAATGGTTTTCGCTGCTGGTATTGCTCCTCCTTTGGCAAAATGCCTTGGCATGAAGATGTTGCTAATAATTTCTGCTATTGGAATGGCCATATGTCAGGTAAAAGGAACATTCATTAATCTTCATATGCTACTCGTAAAATTATAAAAACAAAAGATTTTTTAGGTAATAAAACTTTTTTTTTTTAATTAACTAAAATATCATCAAAACAAATTTATTTTGCCACTTCTATTACAAATTTTTTATTATTCAGACTTCTTATTTAGTAAAGTTATGTACTTAGTAAAACAGAAAACAAACAAAAAATTTATTTTTCGGGATTTTGATTTTTTTCAGGATGATGACTAAATTGTTTTCACAGTAATGAGAAATGATGATGAAATTTCATTTCACTGTTTTCTGTCATGCTATCATGTAATCACAGTTCTTCTTTTTTGTAGCAAAGATTAATTTTATTTGTATCATATTTTAAACTAACAGAATATGTATTCCAACTAGCTGAAACATATTTTGCAGAATACAGAATTGTATTCTGGGTGGTCAGTGTCTCTAGTAACAGTTTTCCAACGTTACACAATTTTATTGAATTGAAGTAGAACAAAACTATGGTAAGGTTAAAAAGATTACAATTTGAAATATGAAACAAGCTCTTTATCAAAGAGTCCTCTTTTGATCTTTGAAATAAATTTTAGAGAATCTTTCTTCTTAGTCAGTCTCTAATACTTAAATATCTATAATTTTGCAAGTCTTGAAGTCTTTAAGAGAGATATGATATTTTTGGTCATCAAAACCCCATTTTTTCAACCCGCCTGGGCCAATGGTTGGTGATATCAAAAAACTGTACTTAGATAAATTTTAGGCCCTTATCCAAATAATAGTAGGAACTTTAAATGAATTCAATATTTTACTTAATAAGAAAGTTATAGCGATATTTTGTTGTTTTTTTAAAAACCCCCCATTTCCACCCTCATGGTCCGATTTTGCCCATTAACAAACTCAACCAAGATTTTGGGTTGTTATATTTTATGTATCAATTTGAAAGTGATTGGCGCAAAATTACAGCAGTTATTGTGTTCACAAGAAAGTGAACACAATATATATATATATATATATATATAATATAATATATAAACTTAGCATAAACAAAATTTTTTTGTTATTGTATTTGTCCATATTCCCCTCTGTACTAATATCTCAAAGACAAACGTATAAAAACTGTTTACCACTAAGAGTACAGAATTTGATAATGCTTCGTACCTCATGCTTATTATTTTTTCCTAATAGCACTTTTGAGGTTTTCCCTCATCATCAGTTAAAATTTTTCTTCCAAATCACACATTAAATTCAAACCTTTCAAATTATAACATATAAAAATATGAAGCCTAAATATTAAAAAAATGTAAAATTAAAAAATTAAACATTTTTTTTATTATGTGGCTAGCCATACATACACTACCGCACTGAAGTAATTTAAATTGTATAAATGTGCTGCTATCTAACACGATTTTGATAAGAAAGTCATCAAATTCTGTCTGTAAATTAATAAAATTAAACTTTTGTATATATATGTATATAATATTTTTCCACTAAGTTATATTTAATTTTTTTATTATTATTATTATCACACCCTTTTACAATTTCTACTATTTTTAAATTTGTATCCAAATCAGTGATTGAATGTTTATTGATTATTAAATGGTCTGCAAGATTGGAGAACCTTAACTTGTTGTTTTAATAAGATCTAACATTTTCTGCAAACCTTGCCCTAAATGATCTACTAGTTTTCCCAATATAAATTTTGTTACAATCATTGCATGTTATTTTATAGATACCACACAAATTATTATAATTCATTAGTTACGATTCTCCAATCTTTCACACCATTTAATATTCAATAAACATTCAATCATTGATTTGGATACAAATTTAAATATAGTAGAAATTGTAAAAGGGTGTGATAATAATAAAAAATTTAATATTTTGGAAAAATATTATATATACAAGAATAGACAAAAGTTTAATTTTATTAATGTATAGACAGAATTTGATGACTTTCTTATAAAAACCATGTTAGATAGCAGTACATTTATATAATTTAAATAAATTCAAATAACTTCAGTACAGTATGGTATGAGTGGCTAGCCAGATTAAAAAATTTTTAATTTTATATTTTTTTAATATTTATGACTACATATTTTTATATGTTATAATTTTAATAGTTTGAATTTAATGTGTGATTTGGATGAAAAAGTTTAACTGATGATAAGGGAAAACATCAAAAGTACTATTACAAAAAAATAATAAGCAGAAGGTAGACAGACGTATTATCAAATTCTGTACTCTTAGTGGTAAACTGTTTTTATACTTTTGTCTTTGATATATACGTATGTATATAGAAACTTTTGAACTGACAGTGGTTTTGGGGTCTGGGGGATGTGAAATGTGAAGATATGTCAAAATTTTCTGGAAGCCGAATCATTGTACTCATTACAGTAGATAGCTTTCTTATGAAATCTTCCTAAAAGCCTGGTTTTTGTAGATCTGTAGACATTATTTTATCAGCTGATCTTGAGAATCAATAGTGAATAGACCCTCAGAAACCAACATAATTCCTCTTATCTCCTCTTTTATTATTAATTTAATCTTCTTAGAAATTGAAAATGATTGTAACAGAACTCAAGATATGATCCACAAGATATTGAAGTCAAAATACACTCCGGTCAAGCTAAAATTAAACTTTAATTTTTATTAATTAGATGTCTTGGGCATCACTATTAATATAAAAATTTTGTGAGATAAAGGAGCTTCTTTGAGCTTCAGTACTATTTTTTTAGTGAGCTTTCTGGTAGAAATACAGAATATTTCTAAATTAGTTATACAAAAGTAATCTTTAATAATTCAATGTAGAGTTTGTTTTTAAATTTTTTTTAGGGTGTTCTTGGTCTGTTTTTCTTCATAAAGAAAAATAATCCAGATATTGACATTCCTGGATGGAACTTACTACCTCTTGGTAGTATGGTTATTTATATTATTACATATTGTTTAGGTGAGTTGAAATTTATTTGACAAATATAGTTAAGATAATATTTTGAAAAAATATACATAATTACATATATTTTTTTTAATAAATTTATATATATTTTTACTTTTAACAGAAAATCCTCTAGAAAAGTTTTTTTTATCAAAACTTATGAAAAGATGTTATGTCTTTTTTTATTTTTCATTGAATTTAAAATAGGAAATAGTATTTAAGCTATAGTGCAGCAATATTTTTCTGTTCAAGCCTTCCTCATGATCAAATAAAAAAATTTGGATGATTCTTTTATATTTTATAGAAAGTAGTTGGTTTCACAAAATTTTTCCATGTAGTGAAAGATTTTTTTTTTATCAAAATTCATATTGTAACAAAATATTTTTTCATGTTTCCTTATTTTTTATAATGATCATTAATTAATGATGGCTAAATCGTAGTAACACAACTGAAATCATTCTGTGTTTAAAAGTATTTTCATATATAAATTCAAAAGGTATTTGGAAAACTTGTGGTAAAAGTATTTATAATATTCCCATGTTTCAGTCAGTGTCTTTTCTTATCTAGGTAGCAATCTCTTTATGACATTTCCCTGCAGTTCTTTTTTTTATTTTTTCAAGATGAAGGTTTTTTCTTTAATATTTTTTTTATAAATGGCTTGTTTTAACTTTTTAATGGTTTACCTGACTTAAGTCCATAACCACTAATTTGTTTTGCTCCTTTCATTACTTTATTTGACTATAGTTTTTGTTTAATAATAACAGTGTTTTGTAAGGCTAAACACATTTTTTATTAAAATTCAATGATATAAAAAAATATATAACTGACTGACAAAACCAACCTTAAGTAAGAAAATAATGCTTTCTCAATTCTTTAAATTTTAACTTTTTGAAGTTGAGTTATTCCCAACTAAAAAATTAAAATATAAAATAGAATTGAAAAAGTGTTATTTTTTTAGGTTTTTTTAAAATTAGTTTTTTGTTTTAAAATCAGTTTTACACAGAAACTTTTACTTTTTCAAAAGTAAAACTTTACTTTTTCGAATTCATTTATTCATAAATAAATCTGAAAGAAAAATTAGAAACATTTATTAAGTTTTTGAAAAGTTTTACCACTTTTTTGACATGATTGTCAATAAATTGTTTTAAATTATTTTGATATGCTCTTTGAGGTTATAATTAATAGATTACTGGTTGAATACTGATGAAAAATTGATTTCGTAAAGAGTAAATATGATATTTATTTTTTTATTTTATTTTGAAAAACTTTTTATACCATAAAAATTCAGTAGCATAGATATGATGAACTAATCATATCAAAAGACATATTCATAAGTTATGATAATAATAGATTGCAGAAATTTTTACTGTAGTTTAAATACTAATTGCTAACAGAACAAATATCACATGTAAAATTTATCTACTTATTAATTATCCACTGTTAACGAACTATATCCTCATCACCACTTAGACAAAGATTAAGAAAGTGAAGAAACATTTTGAAAACAACCGATTTTTAGTTGTTTTCACCTGTTGAAGTTGAAATTAAAAATAAATATTAGCCCTTCATAAATGTATGAAAATACAAATCACAAATTTTATTTGTGGAGTTCTGTGCTCGTTAAACTGTCTCATTCATACCCAATCTACTTTAAATGCACTTTACATAAAAATTAAATGTATATAAATTGAATACACTTATTTACTAGATTAATTATTGTTCCCTAAAACTCAATTAATGTTAGTAAAGTAATTAATGCTCTCAAAGTGATAAACTAAACATTGATGATTATGTAAACAAAAATTATGAAATTTCAGTAAAAAAACTATTAAAATATACTTATGATGTATAATATACAACTTATTTTCAAATTGATGGTAGTCATTGTTTCAGAGGATTTTTCAGAACTCATTAAGAAGTAACTCCTACTTCATTAGTACCGCTTCTTAAAATTAGTAATTTTAAGCGTTGTCATGTGAATTGTTAAACATAATCATTCTGTTCAATGAAATTTATGTATGTTGTTTTTTTCATATGACTTATTATTATGACGTCATATATTTTTGTAATCTTTACTGACTCTCAAGCCTCTCAAGTATAAAACAATAATTTTAAATGATTTTATTTTATTTTTTACTTCTTTTGGTACTGAGGTTTTGAAAAATGTAGTATTTGTTTTTTTTTTAATTTTATTTTATAAAATATTTTAATTTATTTTTGATGAGAATTATTAATTTGTTATAAATACCTGATAATATATGTACTTATCATGTACTGCTTTTACATATAGAATCTTCTCTTAAACATTTTTTGTCATGTTATTCTTCATGATGACATCAGGTGTAAATGAATAATTACAAAGTTTGCTACTAATTTTTGATGCCATATTTGGTGAAATTCTCCTTAAATTTTTTGAAAACTTCATATTTTTTCCTTAAGTATATTCTATTTTGTGCTTGTTTTTATCAATGTGATTTATATTAGGTTTTGGTCCTCTTCCTTGGGCTGTAATGGGTGAGATGTTTCCTGCTAATATAAAAGCCATAGCATCAGCTGTAACAGCATCATTTTGTTGGATACTTGGTTTCATCATGACTAAGGGTTTTGGATCAGTGAGTGAAATGCTTGGAACAGACATGGCATTTTGGATATTTGCTGGTACTGAAATCATTATTAATTATTGTTAAATTATTTATATTTTTTGTAGTCTTATAATTATGTAAAATATTACATTATTATTGTTATTATTATTATTATGTTAAATATTGCATAATTATTTTATGTAATGTGAGACTGTATTAATCATACAGATAATTAAAAAAAAAAATTACAAACATTTCAGTCATGGCTATATATTTGGGTATTTATTTTATCAAACTATTCGTATTATTCTTATTATGTTGCACTCAAATTATCTTTAACCATAACCCAAGAAAAATTGCTGCTCTTATATTCAGAATAACTGAGTGAGGGAAAAAAGTTTTCTAATATTTAGATAATAGTTAACAAATGAAAATTTCACCGTTTATCAGGATATTGTTTATTGTAAAAGGGCTTCTGATATCTTTTTGTTACAATTATTTTTCACATCGTGCATTCTAAATTATGTACATTATTATATAAAAATAGCCACAAGTATGACCATTCTAAAGTATTATTAAAACGTTTAAATGTATATAATCAAACAAGTTCTGATCTTCAGGACATGTAACAGAAAAGTATCAACATATCAGTAGCATATCATTGTCAGACATTCAAATTTCAAGAATAGACTGATATTTATAATGAAATTGTGTCCATATGTTTAAATTGATGTTCTCTACAAAATTAATAAATACCACAAAGAAGTTGTACAATTAATATTTAAAAATGGTAACCATGTTAATTATTAAGATTAAATCTCACTCCTGAAATACTACAAAATATAATTCAGCAAGAAATGGGTAGAGTTTTAACCCAACACGTAAGTAAACATAAAATGTATCGGTGGTCTCAGGAAATTGTCAATTTGAGGCAACTTCTACTGTCAAATAGAAGGAAAAAACAAAGACTCAGGCATACTGGTGGTGAGGCTTACGAGGTCTTAAGGTACATAGAATGTAGGAGGACACTCAACAAGGAGATAAGAAAATCAAAAAGGGAACATTGGAGACTGTTGTGTCAAGAACTGGATAATGACCAATGGGGTCAAGCCTACAAGATAGTCACAAAACGCTTTGGAAAGAGGCTACCTATACTATCAAAGGCACAAGTGCCAGTGCTGTTTCCGTTTGCAGAAGAAGTGATGGAAGAGTCGATGACTGTGAAGCAAGAAGGTTCACCTTAGAAGAAGTAACAACAGCAGTAGCACATCTAGGTGATAAGAAAAGCCCGGAACCCAACGGTATCCCAGCAGTATTGCTGAAAGAACTAGTCAAAAAAATGCCTTGGCAGATGGTTCATGTGACCAGTTATGGTATAGAGAATAAAGAGTTCCCAAGGTGTTGGAATGAGGCGAGAGTGGTGTTCCTCCCAAAGCACAATCATGAGAATGACAACATAGAGTACAGACCTTTAAGCCTGATACCACAGGGAAGTTGGTTGAAAAAAATGTTGGCGAATAAGCTAGTAGACGAATTGAACAATGGATTGGGGATAAACCAAAAATAGCTTTTGGAAGAATCAATTAACGATCCAGGCCATTGCCAGAGTTACCGAATGGGCAGGCGAAGTGAGATCTGGGACCTGGCAAACCAGAACAATTCCCCTTCTCATCTCCTTTGATGTGAAGAATGCATTTGGGTCAATCTCTTGGAAGATCATCATGACCGCTATGGTAGAAAAAGGAATAAGTCCATACCTACGCAGACAAATTAAAGAATATTTAACAGACAGATGGTGCTATGTAGACACACAAGAAGAGAAAGTAAGATTCAATATATATGGAGGTCTACAAGGCTCCTTATTAGGACCATTATTCTGGATATTAGCTTATGATGGGGTTCTGGAACTACAGTTGCTTGAGGGGGTGGAGACGATTATCTATATGGATGATCTATCGATCTTGGTGCGTGGAAGAAGTGAAGAAGAAATTCAGGACAGAGGCAATCGCTCATTAGCTATGATTAATAATTGGATGAGTTGCACGAGGACTAAATCTAGCACCCAGAAAACATACATACATTGTCCATACCTTGTCACTATACATTGTCATACCATAAATTGTCAGGACCGGCAAACGAAAAATCCAGCCAATAAATTTAGTAGTAAATGGGGAATCAATTTATGAAACCAACTCCTTAAAATATTTATAGTGTTTTTAGATAAAAGTGGAAAATTTACTGACCACATCATCAATAGCTGTAAGAAAGCAGAAAGAATGGTTAAAGCGCTTAACGCAATACTAACGTCAAAAAGCGCTCCAAAGGCATCTAAGAGAAAGCTAGTAGTATCAATGATAAGCTCCTCTATTTTATACGCAGCATCAGTGTGGGGGAAAGCCTTACGAGTTAAAAGGAACCTATCATGTGTGAATAGTGTACACAGAAGAGCCCTGATAGAAGTAGTTTCTGCCTACCGGACGGTTTCGTATGAAGCATTATGCATTATTGCCTCATTCCTGCCACTCAAGTTGCAAGTGAATGAAAGGGTAGACATAGCACAAGATTTGATCTAGCAATATGCCAGAGCAAGACTGATCACTAAATGGAAGAAACAGGTGGAGATCAAGAGGGGTGGCACAGTGGACCAAGAGGAACATACATGATTTAGAAGCATGGAATGGAAGGAAATTTGGAGATATGAACTATTACGCAGCACATATTGTAATGGAACATGGTCCTTTTCAGAATTACCTACTTAAAATTGGTAAATGAGAGTCATCAACATGTATGTTTTGTGAGGAGGAAGACTGTGGAACACACAGTCTTCAGATGTCGATGTTGGGACACACTGCGGAATAAGGCTGGAATTGCTGAGTGTACACCAGATGATCTGGTGGACTTCATATTAAGCAGTGAAGATCAATGGAGGAGAGTAGACGCATACGCTAAGGAAGTGCTAAAAAGTAAGGATCAAGAGGAGCGGTGCCTGGGCTATTAGCGTAGGGTAGGGAGGACAGCCCCAGAGGTGAGGGTGGTATGCCTAGGTGTGACAGTACCAATGAACCTCTGGGGACAGCAGGGGATAGTAAGCTGAACACTAAAAGAAAAAACCTGGTGCCGTGTTTGGCAGAAGATTCCTCAAAAGAGCTGACCTACCATGCCAGACATACAACCATAAGTGGGAAGGCTCGTTAGAGTAACCAGACACTCCTTCAGGTGGAGTTGTATCTACCAGTTTGGTCCGACCTGGAGGAGAAGAGGAAAAAATATCAGAGAGTTCTGATATTCAATTCAGTAAGGTACTTCCAGAATTATTTGTTGATATCTATGTAATCTATTTAAAGTAGCTGATAAACAAATATTTTATTTATTTAAATAAATAATAATATAACTATTTTAATTTTCATAATTATCTTCAATAGTTCAACAATGACAAATCTTATTGAAAAATAAACTTTTCAAGAACAGAATTCAGTGATAAGATTTCTAGTTTCAGAGGATTTCAAGTCTCTTAACTAAAATTGAATCCTAAATGCTCAAGCAACATGATAAAATACACGTGGGTTGAACATAAGCCAAGTAAGTAAGTGTTATTGGTATGAGACATGACCAATTATTTTTTTTTTTCATTTCCAATTTTGTAGTCTCATACTGATGAATTTATTTGTACATGTGCAATAGAACAGGAGTTGCAATAGAAATAATCAATTAAAATGACTGAAAATTGTAATTTAAGTTTTGTTACAGCTCATTCATTTATTCATAAAAAAATCATAATGTACAGTATGTGAAAAATGGATTTCGAGATATTGTATCAACAATCAAAAAGTAACCAACCAGACTACATGTGTAGGAAACTAAAAAAAATAGTTGATTTAAAAGAAGAAGTTTTTAGAAAAAATAGTGTTTTGTTTCTCTGACCAGGAAACAATTCAAGATTCAATCATCACTACTTAGTAAAGTGATGCCAATTTTTTTTTTGAGATGTTAAAGGACTAATTCTGTGTGACTTTTCTAAGGCCTGCGTATTATCAATATCCAGTACAACAGAAATGTACTTGAAAAATTGAATTAGCTGAATGAAACAAGTTTACCGAGGAATAAAGTGATGCTTCTTCAGAATAATGTTTGTTTACGCACCGTACAATCCAGAACAATCAACATTTGAAACCATTAATAGATTAAGCTAGAAAAATTTCCACCTACATTCATGTCATAGTTTGGACTTTGCCCCATTAGAGGCTTCCTTTTATTTGGATCCCTTTTATTTATCCCTCAGGATAAAATTTTACATCCAAAATGTGCAAAACTGGCTCAGATTTCAAAAACAAAAACAAAGACTTGCATACTAGTCAAAGGTATAACCTTTTTTTTTATAAATGCATTAAAATTATTATACTGGAAAATTAAAAATATTACATCTTTTCAACATAAAATATTGTGACTTCCAAACTCCGTTTTGCTTTTTGTATATACCTTAATCTGAATCCTATTTGGAGTCTTCATTAAATTTGACTTAAAGTTTTCTGTGATGTTGCACTTATCAACTTTAGCCGTAAACATATTTTTTTTAGTCACTGAAAAATTAATGTATAAAAAGTAATATAATATTTATTATTACTAATTTAATCTGAATGATACATCGTTACCAGTATCTTACGTAATCAAACTTCCTATTTTACTCTTAACAGTGTGTCTTTAAAATTATTCATTAAAACATAATCAGACTGAAATTTGTGGTTATTCAAAATAATCTGGTAATGTTCATGTTGCTGTTATATATACTGATGTTGTGGTTTTGCTCTACTATATAAAAGTTGTAATTAGAGGAATTAAAATCAGTAACTAAAATTTTGTTAAATTACTTATGTTATTAACAAAAGTTTTATTTTTACAGGATTTTGTTTAGTTGCTCTAGCCTTTACGGTGATTCTTCTTCCTGATACACGTGGAATGTCCTTGCAAGAAATTCAAGACCTTCTGAATGGTCGTATTGTTAATAGAGACAGAAAATCTGGAGGATAAATTTATGTAATTAATTACATGTTTTTTTTTAATTTTACACTTTTTATTATTGTTTTTGTGTAAAAAAGAAAATAAGATATTTTGAAGTATGGATCTTTATATATGTTTGAGTTCAAAATTTTTGTAAAAGGAATTATACTTGGAAAAGAAAATAATCACATTATACTTTAAAATCGTTCAATACAATTTTTTTATTATATGTCACAATACAGATTTTTAATAAAAGTCTGTATAATGATTTAGCTTTTTAGGTGTTGTTCATGTATACTACAATAATTATATTTTCATTCTGGAAAACTGTAGATTATATCTGGTTACCACTATTAAATTATAATTCATGTTGTAACCAGTATTCAGTTAACGTATACATTTTTATTGAACATGCGCTTAATGAATTACCAATTCTGTCTTTCATTTGGAAAACAGTACAATAAACTAGATGTGATTTTAAATTTCTTTATTTAAACAACTGAACATTTTTAACTATTTTTAATTTGTAGGCAAATTTTAAATGTGTATGTATGTTTATATACTTATACGCATGAGGAAATATTTGTAGCCTGAAAGAATAAATACTCGTATGTCTTTTAGATTAGTCTCTGTAATTACTACTAGGGCTTTAATATTAATGTATATCTTTGCAAACTCTTACACATCATTAGTGGCACATTAAAGCTGTTTAAAACATGAAAAAATATAGTTAACTACTTCTACGAATGTCCATGAAAACTAAATTATGGTTATTTGAGTTGGATACAAATTGTACATGAGTAAAATTTAAATCATAATCTTCAGTAAATAAAAACATAAAAATCAACCAACCATAATTCTTATTTACATTTAAGGATTCATTAAGGTTTTAACACTTATTGATTCTTATTATTCACAGCCTTTCCAAGCTTTCTAGTATTGCATAGTCTTTCCAATGATACACAATTTATTCTATCTTTTTCATAATAAGTATTTACAAGAGATGCTTTTTCTTATTATTTTCTCATTAAATATTTTCTACTTATTTCACTGTATCATAAGTTACAAATTAAATTAAATTTAATGGCAAATCATTACAGTTATAGCATCAGTATGTTTGTGTAGGTACTAGAATTATTTATCAGGTTCAACTCTTTCAGGTTACAAAATTAGTTTTACCATAATAATAGTATTCAATGCAATGAAAGTTATTGAACTGCAGAAATTAGTACGTTCTCCCAAGTGGAATCTGACTGAATAGCTTGTTAGTTTAGTTAGGTATATTGTCGTTTGCCATAAATTTGGAAATAGGTTAGGATATCCTTAAAGAAAGGATGCTTCAGTCCATCTGTTCTCAGATGTTTATTTTATATTTGGAGAGGAAACGGTTTTGGCTGCATATAGATTTGATTGATCAATGTAAAATTATTGTATGTGCTGCTTAAATTTCTAGATAAAGATATTCTGAAATGTGAAATTATGGATGGAATGGATGACTATTACCTGGAGGGATCCTTTAAGCACTTCTTTGGGTAGGATGGTAATTGATAGTGAATACTTTGTCAGAATAAATGAATATGCAAGAGTTACAATGTTGCTGGCATTTGAGTTGTAATGTGTGGGCAACTCATCCTATGGACATAATCAGTGATTTTGTTTTCTATCTATGTATATCTTCCTGTAATTATTGTGTGTATATATATATATATATATATATATATATATATTAATTGCATGAATAGATTTTCTCTATCAATACTGAGTTATTAATTTAGAATAAAATGTTAAAATGTTTTTTTACTGGCAGTTATACTAATCTACTAACTTAAGTTAAATTTAAGAAGTTTATTATTTTTATTTCTTAATTATAGTTTTGCAATAATTTATGTTTTGTTTCTTCTTGCTATTACCTTCATTGTTTGATGAGATCCTTTTCCTTTCATTTCAAGTCCTTTCTTTTTACATTCTTATAATCCTTCCATTAACAATATTGTTAAATTTTCTTCCAACATGTGGCAAAACATTTCTTCTCCTATAAATTGTTTCAAAACTTAATTTTCAGAAATGTAAGAAGGTTGTATATAAAGATAGTTTTTTAAATAACAACAGCTTTGTCATAAAGTAACAGTTCATTTTAACTGTATATCTTTATTTTTACAATAAAAATATGACATAAAATATTTTTTCAATATAACCTCTTTTAATATTTAAAATCAAAAATTGAGGTTTTGAAACTGACTGAACTTTTGTTTCCTTGTTGAAAAACTTTACCACCTGTTTCTTAAATCAGATAATCTTGACAGTTTTTTGGATGTTATCTTCAGTCTACAAATGTTTCTACTCAAAAATTACTCTAATTTCATAAAAAGATAAAAGTGAAATAGTGGCAGGTCAAGGATGTAAAAAGGCTGTTTGAGTACCTTCCATTGAAATTTTTGCAATTGTTCTGTCACATGTTGTGCAATATCAGGACGTATAATGTGTAGTACAGCATAATATTTTAAAGATTTTGGATTGATTTTCAACTTCTCTGCCCTGAAGGTTTCTTCTGCAGGCAGGTAGTGAATCAGAAGATTGCCTTGCAATCCCACCCAACTTCTCGTTTCCATGACTTTCAATTTGAACCTTTTCTGTTTGGTTGGAGAATATAAGTTGTTATTCAAAACATCTGTTAGTAGCTAATGAATTTATTACTTACATATCTTATGTGTGTTGTATATATATATATATATATATATATATATATATATATATATATAAAGTTTCCGCTACGTAATGACCTGCTTAGAGTGGCAATAATTACTTCCCAATGTACGTTGCATCATGTTTATACTACTAAGAGATGACTAATCATGATGTGCCAATATTTCAGAAAACAATAGTACAGCAGTGACGTGTGGGCTGATCATCCAAGCTAACCATTAATGATGGCTGCTGTACTGTATATATATATATATATATATATATATATATGAAATTTAAACCTCCAAAACACAGAAAATAGATAAGTTAAACTTACCAAATTTACACCAAGAATTGATTTTTGCAGGATCCCACATCTTCAGTTGATAGTCAATTCTATAATTATATAAAATCAATTGTTTTATAAAAATTTAGAAATTGTTACTGTTTTAACAACAGTATTACTTTTACAAATTGAAGTTGTTATGGACGAACATGCAACTCCTATGCCCAGTAATGGAATGATATACTATTTCAAGATATAAAAAATGAAATATTATATTAATATTTAAAATAATATATAATATAACATAATATTATAATAAATAATACAATACATATACATGATCATATATTTTTTATAATAATATTATGTTATGATAAATAAAATAAAATTATATTATTACTTCTTTTTTTGAGGTTTTCAGTGGCATCGACTACTTTGGTCATTAGTCCCTTCCCACACCAAAAGGAAAAAATAAGTTAAAATCATGACATTTCACGTGAAACTAAGTGCTGTAACTAAAATCTGCATTTCCACAAACAAAATAAAGAAAACATTTTCAAAATAACTTGATTCTTAACAAACTAATCGATGTTAATTACTTTACCTCCTAGGCTTTCCTGTCGGCGATCCTTTTTTGAGTTTTTTCTCCATCCTCCTTACAGCTTCTACTTCAGATGACAATATATCTGAAGCATCAGACTTGGCATCATCCTCCCTTTCAGATACCAATGATGTTCAATGGGTGGCATCTGGTGATAACAATTTAGACGGAGCGGTCAGCATGGATGTTACTGACTCCAAACTCAACTCTATCTCTAGTGACATACTTGGCTCGGTTGAAGCACTTGTACTTTCCTTTAATGCCCTCTCGGCTTTTGGAGGGTCCGTGGGTGTCTGTTCGATAACTTCTACATCTGGTGCTATCTCCATTGATACTTGCACCTCCATCAGGCTATCCTCATGCTTTTTCTGTGCCTTTGCCAAACCCTTCCTCACTCAATGGCTGGATGAAGGAGTGATGAAGTTGGCTTTTTCTGATGTTACTTTGTTTTTATGCACATCAGTTGGTGGTTCCATTATTGCAGGTTTTGTTATTTCTTTCGTTGGAGGGCGTTCCATTTCAACGTCCATTTGTGAATGAGTTTCTGGAGGTGTAATTATTTCCTTCCACTGCCTAGATTCAATCTTTGTTTCGATGATTGTTTCTAGCATGGTTGCAAGACTTGCTGCAAACGTGGAAAGGAGCTGCTCCACATTAACCTTCGATGACGGAGAGACAGCAGCTGCTTCAGCATATGTCATTGTAGGTCGAGGAGTTCTCCTATTTACGATATTCTTCGCTTCAGGATAGCTTATTTACTGCAATATCTTGAATACCTGAATTGCCATCTCCAATTTATACACAGGGCACTTTCTTGATTGACTGTTATGATGCCCTGTGCAGTTAATGCAAACAGGAGGATCTTTGCATGGATCGCCTTCATGAGTTTCTACTCTACACACACACAGATTTCTTGAATTACACATCTGACTGCAGTGTGTCTGAAACGATGACATTTGAAACATCGCATAGGCTGCAGGATAAATGCATGCACATCCAAATGATGAATTCCTGCTCTAACCTTCTCCGGCAGAGTTGGCCAGTTAAAAGTGAGGACATGAGATGTAGAGGGCAGGACCTCGCCGTTCCTTCTCGTGTACAAACTGTGACACTCTGTTACTTCTTGTGGTGTCAATTGTTCAACTATTTCTTACTCCGTGCGGTTCAGAAGATCCTGACAGACCACAACACCCCTTGAGGTGTTGAGTGTGCCGTGCAGATCGACACGTACAGCAAAATTTCCAATATTCTTAACCCTAGGATCTTCTGTGACTGTACATCATTTGTAGTCTACACGTGAAGTCCATTATAGGTTTTCCTTATGTCTTTAACCGAGCCTCCAGCACATTTAGTTATTTATCGAGCAATGAGAAAAGGACTCACCCACGAGAAATTTCCATTTTCTTAAGTGATTAACAAATACTTTGGTTTTGGTATATTAGTCTTATAAAAAGCTCTTTGCAAGCTCTTGGCCTCAATATCTACACCTCTTAAATCTGCGCTCTTTCTCTGCTTCGCCACAAGTGAAACGGCTGGTTCTAAACGAGGTTGTTTACGTGAACCCTCTGCCATGTTTTTTGATTGTTCAAGTTGCATGTCATTTGATCCCTTCTGTAGTAAGGCTAGCCGCCAGGGTACACCCCCCATTCCAGGGCTACCAACCCTGGAAGTCCGTTCTGATATTCCGGTGGAACCTGCATATGTCTTGGCAGAGAGCGGACGCACAGTCTCTGCACTGACTCCAGGCCCCTACACACTGAGGTTTTCAGGGCTCCCATGCACCGACATACATGGGCACCTTAACTACAAGCTTGCCATCACAGAGGGCATGTGGACAGCGGAAGGCCTCCGTTACACCTGCAATCACTTCGACCGTGGCCGCCAAATCGCCAGCTCTAAAGGTGGTATCAATCAATTTCCTTAATCAATAAAATTTTTATATCTGCAGGTGACCGCAAAATCCAGTCCTCAAATACGGCCTATAGATGTAATTAGGCCGAAAAAATTGCACCTCCGAGAAAACACTCGGAGCCCCGTTACCCAGCTACATGTATCGTCCGTAAGTACAGCTGTTGCCGCCCTGGACGTGGAGCGTAGATGTTGTGTGTTCCAGACGTGGGGATTATCTACATCAGGGCATCATTATTATTATTGGGGCGCTACAGGCCCCGTCTTCTTCTAGACATGTATAATGCATAATGCATATCTGAAGGCTGGGTCTTTTAGCGTCAGATGGAAGACCGCGTATCTTGTGCTGATTCGCAAGGGTAAAGAAAACCCAGAGTCGCCGTCCTCCTACCACCCACTGTGTATGCTTGACACAGCTGGGAAGATATTGGAGAAGCTGTTAAAGAAAAGACTGGTTGCAGTGATGAATCAGGTAGGTGGCCTGTCACCCAACCAGTACGGTTTCCGGCAGGGTCGGTCGACCTTAGATGCAATTCAAGAGGTTCTTGTGGCAGTGCAGCGAGTAGAGGACCACAATCATTTTTCGCGACGTGTGGTCCTCATTCCATTGGACGTTAAAAATGCTTTCAACTTCGCACGGTGGAGCAATATCATTCGGGCTCTGAAGCATTCATTCTATGTGCCTCAATACCTCCTCAGAATGGTGGACGCACACCTGAGGAACCGCGATCTCATTTACGAGACCACGGCAGGCTGGCGTAGGACTGCGATCACGTCAGTGGCGGTGCAGGTGTCGATTCTCGGCCTCGACCTTTGGAACACCATCTATGATGGCTTGCTGAGGCTGGAGATGCCTGAAGAATCTGTCTTGGTTGGGTACGCTGACGACGTTGCACTACTTGTTGCAGACCGTGACATGGAACACGCCCAACTGAGCCTCAGTCGAGCCATGCACAGAGTCGGTGCTTGGCTGGATGACCATGGGTTGTCTGTAGTCCTCATCCCAACCCCGTAGGAGAAGACATCCGCCTAGTGACATTCCCGGCCACACCATCCCACCCCGTTCTTGGTCCTGTTGGGCTTTAATGGGAATCGTCTGTCGCCCTCTGACTTATAGTAATAAGCCTGGCCTCATTGAGATGCCACCGATGTAAATGCCTCTGTAGATATTTGTATCAGTGATTTATTAACTCAGCTTTTGCCTTTGCTGTAGACCTCGTCCGGGCATCTTGAATGCCCTACATCGTATCCCTCTGAACTAGTTAACAGAGTTCGCAAATGCACGAACCCCGCGCCTAGTTCTACTTAATTTGAGTCAATTTCGTGAATGTCTCGTAATTCGAGGCAAATTTAAACACAGCATACCACCAAAGATGTTGATCTTTGGTGTTAGAGTAGCTGGGCAAGATTGGAAGAAGTCTAATACGAAGGCTACAGAGAACTTGAGTTAACACATTGATAGAAATATCTGCTGAGGAATTTGCATTGGTAGTACATCCTGACAGAGGCCAAGCTGATGACTGATATGTAATCAGATTTAGAAGGTCTAAAAGATGACCTTCAGTAAGCCCAACAAGGCTAGGATTAGCTGGGGTGACCAGAATCATCACAAGGTGGATATCTTCTCCTAGGGGTGGCAGGATGGTCTATCAGAATTAGAAATGGGTTAAGTATGCATTATTTATGAGAAAAAACAAACTGTTTTCTCAGGTGATTATTATAAACAAATATAGTCTGTTATGAATAAATATATTACAATATCAAATTTAATTTAAATAAAATTTAGGAAAATTTCTTCTTGAATATTAATTAAAAGATGATCACTTTTCTATTGTTAATGAAATAACAATTAAATAATAAAACTATATAATGTCCAAGTCCAATAATCTTTTCTGAAATAATTAAATCAAGTTTTTACTTGCCATCTACATACAGTGTCAACTTTGGTAAGAAAAAATGTAAGGTAAACAATATTAGTTTGTATGTATTAGTAAAACAGCAATACTAAATAAAGGAATTACCAGTTAAGTTATAAGTAGCAGAAAATTTTGAATTTGATAAATTAATTTAAATTATGGTAATTACAAAATTAATAATAAAATTTTTAAAAGTACAGCTGTTATTTCAAATAAACAAATTCTAAGTTTAAGCGTGCACAGTTATAAAATGAAAATATCTTTTACCCTTTTTTTAATGTTTATCCATTTATGATTTTTTTTTAAAAGTTGGTGGAAAATGTTGATGTTATGCTAATATGTCAGCTAGTGAAAACCAACTGAACATTGGCAAATGCTGACTGCACAGAATTTTTTATTTATCCATTGTGTCTGTGTTTGAAGCTGAACCAGTAATAATTTAGTAGTAATAATACTATCAGTCATCAGAGCAATTCAGTTACAATTCTGAGTCACTATACATTCGCTAATTTAATCTTACTGTTTACTTTTTACATTAAGTTTTTTGTGAAATACTGTGAAAGCAATATAATTAAGTATGAAGGCTTGCTTGGTTTGTATGTAGATCACGCTACAAAGTGCTGTAGCCATGATATAGATTTGAATGTTATGTCTGTGTTTAGCACCCTGACTGACTTCTGTCAAGTGACTGCAATTTAAATAAATTATTATTCTTTAGAAAAAACTTTATGCCCAAAATGTGTAAAATGTAAATAAATAGTAAATTAAAAAAAAAATTATAGAAAATATTTAATTTAATTTTTAATAAATTTAATTCAAATTTCCAAATTGGAATATGGCTGAATGGTTTGTTGTTTTAGTTTGGTACATTGTCATTTGACATAATTTTTTAGATGGGCTAGAGTATTCCCAAAGAAATAATGGCAAAGCCCTTCTGTTCTCAGGAGGCAATTAATATCTGGAGAAAAAAATAGTTTTGGCAGCAGATACTGAGTATTAAACAAAACGTTTTTTTCCATTTAAATTTATTTAACAACAAAAATTATCATATGAAATAATAAAACATTAATAAAAGAAACTAGAGCCACTGTTCAAAATGGCAGCCTTCATTCAAAACACATGCATTCAGGAGTTTTTTCATTGATTGCCATACTCTGATGAGTCAGATTGCCAGATGTCTGATGAGTCCTCTCAGTCCCATTTAGTATTCTTGGGCAAAATTCTTCTGGTATCCTCAGAAGTGCCACATACTAGTGTATTTAGATGGTGCCATAAAAAAAAGTCAAGGGAATCAGGAGATCTTGCAGGCCATGAACTGGGCCTCCTCGACTAATCCATCAATTTGGATATGCTTCATTTAAGTTATGTTGAATTTGTAATCTGTAATGAGCCGGATCTCTATCCAGAATGAACCACATTTTGTTGCATTTGTTTGGTGGAAATCTTTGATTAAAAGTCTTAGATCAGCTGTTAAATGTAAATATCTTTCACCACTGAGCATTTCAGATAAAAAACAGACAAATAAGTTGTCATCCAGAATACCAGCCTATATGTATACAGAAAACTGATGTTAGGAATGGTTCTCTGAAATGGCATGAGGGTTTTCAGTTGACCACATGTACATGTTGTGGGTTTTAAGAATGGCCAATCTTGTAAATTTAGCTTTATCAGTAAAGAAAATATCATCAAAAAATTCAGATTAGTAATTTTCTGATAAGCCATTGTCATAGCCCAATATAGTAAGTATAATAATCTTGAGGTATAATAGCTTGTACTTACTGATAGTGAAAGATATGGAGTTACTGCTCATGTAAAAAAAATTTTTGTTAAAATTATAGAATAACTCAAAGTTATTCTATATATATAAAGTTATTCTATATATTCAAAGTACAGGACCCAATTCTTGTTATTGCATTAACAAGAATTGGGTCCTGTACTGATCAAGCTGTTGCTCTGAAGAAATTACAATACGCTAATAGTTTTTATAAATTGAAGGGTCTTTAATCTTTGTTTATTAGTTTAATGAACTCAAGGGGTCCAGTGAGCAGAGCGTCCTGCTCAGATGGTCAGGACTCGCTTCGTTTGCCCTGATCATCCCCATTCCTTTAAATTAGTTTTCAACATAAACTCTTTTAACATCTGAGTATTTTTGAGATAAAGGATTGAGGTTGATGTTCCCACACTGAAAAACTCTGTCACCTGCACCTTGAATCAGTTAAGTGAAAAGTCATCATCAGTCTACATGTGTTTCTACTCAGTTTGGATCTTTCCTTTTTGTTACAGATTTTATTATTAATGATTAATTATTTAACATTCTCAATGCTTAGTTTTTGGAAATTATTCTCTTAAGTTATATATTTTAGAACTTTTTTAAATTCTTTATTTTTATCTGAAGGTGTCCAGTCCTTTAAACATTTCAATGCATGGAATTGATATTGATTTCCTTTGTTAGAAGATTGTTTTTGTTTCAATCCATTCTTTCCCTGCATCCTCAAACCTTTTATGCTTGGTGATGTTTTGTGAATTTTAGTTGACTACCACTGGGTTTGTGCTAAGAATGTGGCAACATTTGGAGTTACTATGTTATTGGTGTTTGAGTAGTTAATGAGGGGTGGGGGGAGGCTACTCTGCCTACGAACCTAATCAGGTCAGGGACTATGTTTCCTCTCTGGTAGCTGCATAAAATATCTATCTGGGATTCAGTTTTTAAGCACATAGTGCTTAATATTTTTTAGTATTAATAGATAATAACTTAATAAAATATTCACTTAAAAACACTATAATCCAATGGTGCTTAATTTAAATTTCTATGTACACAGAAACAAATGCATAATTAGTTTTTAGTAATTACGTTCTCTTTCATCCTTCCAGCGTGGTTTTGGACAGATTTGGCAATCAAAGAGCTGTTGCTTTCTGCCATCTTCTGATCACTGCTGAAAAAACAACTAAACCACTTATTCCTTCCACCAACTATACTAGGAAAGGGAATGAATAAGGAATGTTTCATACACACGCATAGTAAAAAAAACAAACTACCTTCCACCAGCACGCCAGTGTAGGCAGTGCAGGAATGACAGTGGTCTCTCTCTCTCCCTCACAGCCTTGCATGCAGCTTCCTATGTGTGCATATGCACAACAGCCAAATACCATGCTGCTGGAACTGTAAGTGCACAGTTCCATACAAAGATTTTTGTATCTTTTTCATAAACCGGGGGATGGCTATTGACATTAAGCTTAAGGATTATATATTGTATGAGTATAAAGAAAGATTTAAGAAAAAAGGACTCATATTAAATTTTATTGATAATAACAAGTAGAAATAGGTGGTTCTGCAGTTCTACAGTGCCTATATGCCAGCATCACTGCATACAAATTACATGAATATATTTTCACTATGAATTCCATTAAATTATTAATCCACTAGGGAATTGTTTTATACTGGCAATTACACTAATCTATTAACTTCAGTTAAGTTTAAGTTTATTATTTTTATTTCTTACAATGATTTACAATATTTTATATTAGATGTTGAAGAATAGGTAATTAATGTAGTTTATAAAATTATAATGATTATGTGAATCTTGGTAAGTAATTGTTTTAATTATAAATTTCTAATAAAACTAATTTCTTTAATTGTGATTTATTTATTAAAAAAATAA
The DNA here is from genome assembly GCF_047948215.1 of Lycorma delicatula. NCBI lineage: Eukaryota > Metazoa > Arthropoda > Insecta > Hemiptera > Fulgoridae > Lycorma > Lycorma delicatula. The sequence goes on along the minus strand of NC_134455.1, from coordinate 259,968,887 downwards.
TCTTTTATTCCCTGCATAATGTAATCAGTAGCTGATGCATCCTGAGGTCGATCCCTGACCTTCATTGTCTTTATTCTGTTTTATTTCTTATGACCTCAGTGTTTCTTTGTTTCTTATGTTTTATTACCTTAATGTTGATGAGTTCTATTTGTTTTAAACTATAATTTTATTTTCCTTTAAAATCTCTTCTTCCTTTTACATTTTTACAATCCAGCCTATAACACTGTTTTTTTCTTCTTCTTTCAGCATATGGCAAAACTTTTCTTCTCCTATAAATTATTGCAAAACTTAAACTTACAGAAATATAAGAAGGTTGTATATGATAAAAATTGCTTGTCATAAAGTGATAGTTCATTTTATATCAAAATCCTTGTTATTATGATAAAGATAAATAAAATTATCTTTTCAACGTATCCTCTTTTAACATTGAGTATTTTTTAAATAAAGGATTGAAGTTGTTTTTCCCACACTGAAAAACTCTGTCAGCTGTTTCTTGAATCAATTAAGTGACAGTTTATTGGATGTTATTATTGGTCTACTTCTGTTTCTACTCAAAAATTCATGTAATTAAGTAGATAAAAGTGTAATAGTGGCAGATCCAGGGTGTACCAGGTGTGTAAATATGAAACCATAATTTTTGTGTAGAAAATACATGTTTATTGTATGAAAATGATAAAAAATATTTTATTTGAATTATTATTTATTGCTAGCTATACATTTTTCCCATTTCTCTGAAAATTTATGAATGCCACACCAAAAAAACTGCTGCTCTTTTGAGGCAAACCAGTCATCAAGCCATTTTCGTATATTTTCATAAGAAGTGAAGCGCTGCTCAGCAAGTCCATGTCCCATTGATGTAAATAAATAGTAGTCAGATGGAGCCAAGTCTGATGCTGGTGAATAAGCCACATGTGAAAGTATTTTCAAACTGTATATAAGTACTTTCAAACACCTCAATTTTTCCTTGACAGGTTTTGCTGTGTGTGATGGTGCATTATCATAAAGTAAAATCACTTGTGTTGCCTTTTTTGATATTCTGGTAATTTTTCATGCATGCTTGATTCAAATCAAGCATTTTTGTTGTTAGCATTCGCCAGGTTTTAGCAGCTCATAATAAATCACACCCTTCTGATCCCACCACACACAGAGCATTGTCTTCTTTCCATGGCGATTTGGCCTTGAAATTGATGTCAATAGTTCGCCTGGAGTAACCCAAAGATCTTTTATGCTTAGGATTCTCAAAATATATCCATTTTTCACCACCTGTCAATTCGATGGAAAAATAACTTTCTTTTGTATCTGAAGAGCAGCATTTCACAAGTGGTTTTTCAGTTTTCTTGCTGTCTTACATTAGGTTCATGTGGAACGCATTCTCCCATCTTCTGGATGTTTCCCATGGCTTTCAAACATATGGAGACACCTTCTCGTGTTACATTTAATTGATCCGGGAGTTGTTGTTGCGTTTGAGCATCATCCTCATCCAATAACACTTGCAAGTTGCTGTCTTCAAACTTTTTTGGTGGTCTTCCACGTTCATTCTCACGTCAAAATCACCACTTTTGAATTTTTTTAAACCACACAAAGCACTGTGATTTACCAACAGCATGCTCATCATAAGCTTCAACAAGCATTTGATGTGATTCTGCAGCAGTGTTCTTTAAATGGTAACAGAAAATCAATGCTGTCCACAAATCGTAATTTGTAGGTACAAAACTCAACATGATCATTGCTAATTAAAACTATACTGTTGTATGAAAATTGTATTGTTGTGAGTTGGAAATCTTTGTTAGCTGTAAAAGAAAGAAAATGGTGTCAGTGATGCGGTTTGATGGTAACTACATTGACAGGTATGGCCATCTATGGGCAAATTCTGGTTTCATATTTACACAGATGGTATGAAAGCTGTTTCAGTATCTCCCATTGAAAGTTTTGCATTTGTTCTGCCATGCTTTGTGCAATATCAGGACATACAATGTATAGCCCACTGTAACTGTAACTTTTTAAAGGTTTTGCATTAATTTTTAACCTTTCTAGATTAATGGTTTCTCCTGAAAGGTAGGTAGGTAGGTTGGTGAATCAGAAGGTTTTTTTTTATGTACACATGCTCTTATTACAGTGTAAGTGCATAGTAAGAAAGGAATTTTTGATATTCTGAGTTTAAAGGATTAAAATGAACTAAATATTAAATTTACTATTTTTAAAAAACATTTGTTGTCAGTTTTTTAAAAAGGTCTCTATTTGAACCTTTTATGTTTGGCTGGAAATTATGAGACAACTCATTTAAATGACCAATTAGTTGTTAGTTAATGTATATAATGTGTTTCATTTTATTCACCCCAGGTGATTTTCTCATAAACTATGCACAATACAAAAAAAATTATCTAAACAAAAACTGATTATATTCGAGAGGGATAGCTTATGGAGACCTTGGATTTGACCTTGAACATGACCTTGATCTTATATCAAGGTTAACACTATTTTTTTCAAATGGAATTTTGACCCCACGAATGAAAAGTGCAGAAAATTTTACACTGGAATATGTAGTCACACATATGATCTAGGACCTTTTTTGAAGGTCATACGGATAACCATCAGAGATAGTGTTATATGTTAGTATAAAGTCATTTTTATGTTCTTTCCCAGAAGAAGAGTATTGCAATCCTAAATCGAGTGAATATCTATAATGTATATTATCTATCTAGTGAATATTCAATCATTGTTAAAGATTTTTTACACCTTTCAAGGTTGAATTTCAAAAATTAAGTAAGTGGATTTTAGAATTCACATGAAGATTACACATATAAAAAATCAAATTGATATATCCAAAATTAAAAAAAATATATATTTAATTTCATTTTTACTTCATTTTAATCCTTTAAACTCAAAATTTCAAAATTTCTTTGTTGGTGTGCTCTTACACTGTAAGAAGAACATGTGTGCAAATTTTCATCTATTTATCTTCAATAGTTTTTGCTGGGCTTTAATGAATCTGTCAGTCAGTCAGTCAGTCAGGACAAGCTGCTTTATAGGTACAGAAGATTCATAAAATTCTAAATATTTTTCATATATAAATTATTACAAACTGAGCTGTCTGAAGTAAAAAAAAAAATATATTTACCTTAAAATAAAATGAAATAATAAAACATTTAATTAAGAAAGTAATTTTTTTAAATTTTAAATAAAGAATGATCTTTGATTTCAAAGAATGTGTGCAGTGTATTTTCAAATTGAAAAATATCCATTTTTATTTGTATTTTTCTGTAAACAAAATTTCCATGATGGCTACAAGCAAACAAAATTTGTTGTTAATTTTAATAAAATAGCATAAAATATATATAAAATAGAGTACAATAGATGATCTGAACAAGACACTGAATAATCAACAGAAATTAGTTAGAAAATTAAGATAACTGGATAAACAAGTTAAAATAAAATTAATTTTTTTTTTAGCGATAAATTCACCATGAGGCTTGTAAACAGGAATACGATATGACATACTTATAGCACATAAATGCTAAACTTAAACAAGATCATTGAGAGCTTTCAGTACCTTCTGAATGAAAGATACAGACATTACCATTATGTTACGTAGGTTAAGTAAACAAAAAAAAAACTTGTTTCCCTACTATCAAGAAGTGTTCTCTTGTTACCTACAGTAATAATGTTAAAACTGTTTTATATGTAATTCATTTTAGTAATTTATTACCTACAGTGACCTTAAAGTGCATTTCAACCATTTTGAGTTTGAAATGTGGTTTGCTGGCTACTCTTGAAATTAATTGCTTCTGGCTTCCATTCTTAGCAAGTATTTGGAAATACATCATTCCTTATCTCATTATCACCACCAAAAGAAGATTGAATTAGCATTAAAATTGCAATTAATTAAATAAGAAAATTTAATGAGTCAGACAAAGTTCTAATTCATTTTACAATGTTGCAAAATTTCAGGTAACACATCATTTAAAAAATCTACCTTAATTAGAAATAGATTAGTTTTTTAATATTTTTGACAAAGATCTATTATTAAAATTTATTACTCAGAAGTTGGTTTTTATGTACCGTTACATAAAGTTATGATACCCTGGAGCCAGTCCAAAAATTATAACTGAATTTACAGTTAGTCAAGGTCAGTTGCATTAATTTCAACAACAGTTTTAAAAGCCATTTATTTATGATTCTTCTGAAACAATTAAGTTGTTTTAAGTAGTGTTTGTTTTGCTTACCTTTTTAGCATTTAGTAAGGATTTTCTCTTTTCTTTTAATGCAAAAAAATTTACAGAAAAATTAATACCAATTATAAATATGTTCTCTACAGTAGGAGCTTGTAGAAAGGTATAAGAAGATAATTGTTCATTCAGTTTTTAAGACCTCTGTATACTGTATTGAAAAATAATTTTTAAATCTTTCTTTAAAATACATCTATATATTTTTACACACATATATTTTTTTTAATCACTTCATTAATATTAGTAAATACTGCATTTTACATTTTTTTCCAAAAACATGACAAACAATTAATTATTTCACTCAATGATGTGTAAAGATAACTCACAAGAACCTTACTTGATTATCAAGAATTTTATGGTTTCACAATGAAGAAAATTATTGGAGAACTATGGAGGTATTTTACAAAAAACTTATATGTAGATTTTGGCCACCTAATTAAAATATCAATATATAATTGGATGCTTCATTGAAAAACTTGTGATAAAGTGAAAAGTATGATATCTGAGGATCAAAATGCAAATGTTGAGAGATTGTTACCTCAGAGAATTAATCAGTTGCCAGTTATCTTGATGGCAGCATATCCTGGGGTGGGGGATGATCTCAAAAACAGGTAGGATTGAGAATAAAGTATATCTATATAAGAAAAAGCTTGCGCAGAAGTATCACCTAGAGATTTGCAATGCAGATTACAATTTAGTAGTTGAACCTTTGGTAATTTTTTGGAAAACTAGAACTCTATTTTGATGAAAGATTAATATTTTCTATAAGTCTATTTCTATAAAAGATAATTGAATATAAATTGGATATTCATTGCAGTCATGATAATCCTAGAGTAATAATTGAAAGTAATTAACATACTATAAATTCTAATGTTTGGAGCTCTATAAGGGATGATTTAATAAGCCCATTTTTTATTCAGTTGAATCAGGTAGGAGAGAAATTTAGGTAATTGTTTGAAGAAGAAGTGTGACCAGTTCTAGATCAATTAATTGGTTGAAGTATTGATCTAAATTCAATTTTTGTGTTAGATGGTGTGTCTACCTCTTACTACTCAATGTACAAAGGAATAACTGAAGAAAAATATGATGACAATTGGGCAGGGACACATTGTGCAGCACAATAGGCACTATGATCTCCAGATTTAAGTCCCCTTCAATTTTTTGTTTCAGAGCTACCTTAAAAATATCACCAGCTAAACAACCAGTAAACTATAAAACTATTCAATCATGAATAGTGATCAATGTTTGAGTTATAGAGTCAGACATTTTGATATCAGTACAGCTAATATACAAAAGATATTAGAGCTATGTTTGCAAAATGGAGGAATTCATTAAGTATGATCAATATTAATTTGCATTTCATGAATAAATTTAGTAATAAATTAGTCTGAATTTATTTTTTATATTTTCAACTTAAAAAAAATCCTAGTTATTCTTTCCATACACTAAATAATTGTAATAGGACACAATTTTTAAAGCTTTTATAAGTCTTAGAGAAATCTCACAGGTTTTCTTGTTAATAGATGTTTTCTTTAGTATACTGTATTAAAGTTTTTCTCTATTTACTGATCACTTAAGTACCACATCAGGCTGTTGTATGAAACAATGTTATTGCACATAACTTATAATAAAAAGAAATCTGATGTTGACAATACATGACTTCCTTGAATGCCTATTAAATTACATTTACACAGTTTTTTTTTAAACTGTAAAGTACATCAAGTTTTATTTCATTACAAACCAGTGATATTTTTTCATATCATTTTTTGTTTTTGTTTTAATTCAATCATTATTCATCATAAAAAGATTTTTATAATGAGAGGTTAGTATTAATAAATCAATGAATTTAAATTAAAAAAACAAAAAAGTTAAAAAAAATGAGATGAAGTCTGATTTGAACCAATGTGCCTTACCCTAAGATCCAAATATTTCATTAATTAAATTGTTACTCTGGAATCAATGAAAATAAGTACCATTTATGATATATTGTTGAAAAACTGTCAATGAGGGCTTATTACTGCAGTTAAGAAAAAGTCCAAAATTCAAATTTTTTTAGATTTTGGCCTTTTTTGGACACTTTTGGTTCAGTCAAAAGCAATCAAGGAATGAGAGGTGCACAAGTAGATGTTACAACAGTCCTAAATCCAAAATTTCAACATCCTACGCCTAATCGTTTTTGAGTTATGTGAGATACGTATGTACATATGTACATACGTACAGACGTCATGCCAAAACTAGTCAAAATGATTCAGGGATGGTCAAAATGGATATTTCCATAGAAATCTGGAAATTAAATAATTCGTTGGTCAGCAAGCATTATGAAATGTGATAATATGGTGTAATTTTTCTTTTTTTTGTCTTCAGTCAGTTGACTAGTTTGATGTAGCTTTCAAAGATTCCCTACCTAGTGCCAGTCGTTTCATGTCCCGTACATCCTACATCCCTAAAAATTTCTTTTACATATTCTGCCATGTTGCCTGCCTGCACAATTTTCCCTTCTACCTGTCCCCCTAATATCAAAGCGACTATTCCAGGATGCTTTAAGATTTGGCCTATAAGTCTGTCTCTTCTTTTAACTATATTTTTCCAATTTATTTACAATTTGTGAAATATTTTCACTAAAACACGCAGTAATTTTACTGCATTTAATGTCTTGATTGCAATAAATTTTATATTTTTAATTTTCTCATTAGTCTAATAATAATTTGATGAAAGCAGAAAAATTAATATTACTCTATTAATATTAACAACACTAATACTTTAAAGGTCATTGTTGGGGTATACTAGAGATATTGCAATAATTTATGAAATGATAAATACTAATTTGAATGTTCTAATTTTATTACTGTAAGTAGTAGAATATAACAAATGCCCTCGCGCATTTGGTATAACTATTAATGCAAACATGTATGTTTATATGCTTAAATTATATAAAATAAACCTTTTTTGGATTTTCTATTCTTTAAATTGAAAAAAGTAGGTTTTCCAATAAAAAATAATAGACTAAATAATAAATTAAAATAATTATACTTTAATAGATTAATCATAGTTTTTAAGTGTTCAAATACAAATATAATACAGTCGATTCATTAGATTTTATAATCTAACTAAAAAAGCAAAAACAAAGGGATATGTATTACTTATTGTATTACCATGCGAATAATCGGATTGCATGGAACCGATATGAATGATTGAGTAACTTTGTTGCCTAAGAACACTAATTATAAATTAAAAAAATAATTAGGAAAATTTGGGATTTCTAATTTAAAGCAATTACATCCTAAAATAAATACAGATTTTTTAACGAATTTAAACTAGTCAACATTTCGTTTTAATATAGCAGTACATTATACTTCAGATTCAGATAATTCTGAAAAATCTTACTCGGTTTATATTCGGCTTAGTGCGTGTGAATAAAATCTTCCTCGTAAAACCATTTCAGTATACCAGGAAAAAAAAATGTTTGATCATGAACTGTTGAAACTTTCGTTAAACTTTGAACGGAAGGATTCGCAAGCGTTATCAGTAAGATGTGATTAAATTTCATGCTCTCTTGGTCGATGGAAATCGCAATATTTACGTTACGGTCGAATCGGTTGAAGGTAAACGCTACAAATGTGAATTTTTGGAAATTCCAACTGCCACTTAACTACAGATATTTTATGTAAACCCCGAAATGCCTTTTAAGTTAAATATTAAAGGAAATATCAAAAAGTTATATTGTTAATATCTTCTCTTCTTATTACACACTAAGAAGTACATTTATTTTGCAATGTATAATAATAACATAAATGAATTTTATAGACGTTTTAATAATTATGTCTATATTATTTATGTAAATGCGCTATCTAGGTTATATGTAATAATGACTGAGTTTATGTATTTAAATCGTTTTATTGTTATTCCAATTGCAGCTTATATTAATGCAGTAAGCATTACGAGTATGATAAGTATACACTATATTTCTGTAATGCACGATAACAAATTCTGTTATCCTAAAAATTCTTCAGAGGCTTGTTCTAGACTTCTGTTATTTTTGTGATCACAGTAATATGTATTTATTTTTTTATTTTTTATGCAGAAATAAGGTTATTATTATAATAGAAAAAAATATATATGAATCGTTTCATACATTCTGCGCGCGTTATAAACATTATCTTTTAGTATGTATGGAGTCTGAATATATAACGGTACGTACACACCAAAAAATATACGTATCCGGTGTAAATGTTCGAAAAATAATCCGGATTGGAATATGTGCTCGATAATACTGCCGTAAAATAAAGACCAAGCTTTTGCTAGTTTTACTTGAAGATGCATATTTTTCAGTATTTTCAAATTTTAATCGTTCGTTGCTAAAAATGAACTCCACTTTGAAAATACAAAACCGTAACTGAAATCTCAAAATATTATTTGCATACTTTAAGTAGCATTATTTAATATTTTTTGATAGGGAATACAACTTTGGCTTCGTTCAGATAACTGAAAAGAACCGTTCAACTTTTTCTTTTATCAAATAAGATTTCGTTGTATACACATATAAATGGTTCATTCAAATATTAATAAAAATATTACATTATACTTAATATATAAATAAAAAAACTAAAACATAAATAGAGGTTTAGGACGATGTTACTGCCTGGACCCACCCACTGTTTGATGTATGAAAACAGTAGTTTTCGAAGAAATATATTTAAAAAGAAAACTAATGAATTACTTTTAAATACTATGCACTTTATATTCTCTAACTTTAAATAAGAAAATCAAACTGACCTTAAAGTTTAATTAAATAATCCTGTATATTCTTTCAGTTCAGCATTTTTGAGCCACGTTAGAAAAAAGCAAGCATATAGACGACAATAATGTAGCATTCACGTTTTTTTATTTAAATATATTGATTTATTAATATTATTAACCTGTATTATAAAAAAAAATACAATAAATAATAATTCAATGATAACAATAAAAAAAGGTATGAAAAAATATCAAAAGTTGTTAATGAAATAAAATTTTATGTAGTTTTCATTTAAAAAAAAAAAGTGTATATGTAATTTAATAGTGGTACAAGGAAGTCATGTGGTGTCTACATTAGATTTTTAAATTACTTGCAAATGCGTGTCCGAGGTCGTAATAAAAAAAGAAAATGAAACAAATACTATTCAAGGTGAGGTTCAGTGCAGTCTATGTTACTCAAGTATAAGATGAGTGAAAAAACTAACTTTATTTTTATTCATAAAAGCATGTATTCAACTGCTTCATGTAATCATTTTTTTTTAAAAGTAATGTTGTCATTTTTGTACAAGCTTGTTTTATCTTACCGTATTTCATCTTATTCCAGTTCTTTCACTGAATAAAATTTAACAGAAGCAACGTCACTTAAATTAGATAAATACTATTTTCATACCTGGATCATATCGAATTCTTCATACATAGTTTCACTTTTCCAACCGACTCCAAAAAAAATGTTTTCAATTCAACTATACGTATATATTTAAGTTTATTTATGAAGCTATATACAAATCTCATCGTTGCTTAGTACTGGATTATTTATTATAAAGTAATAATGTATAGTTTAGTAATCTACCACCATTATGATAATCAAAGAATTTCCTGGTAAGATTCAAAAAGATTAGTTAGAAAACTTACATTAACGTATATTATTTATTTACGACAGGGAAACGTAGCTCGGGCTCAGTAGCAATCACACCTCTGTATTTATTTCCTTGTTTCGAGATCGAGGTTTCATGCATTGTTTTTTGAAAGTAGTTTATTTCATACAAGCAGCATTTTTTTGTATGAATATCAACTTTTTTTCCAACTAAAATAAAATACACTAGAATTCCGATTTAAAAATATCCTTCTTCATTTACATTTTGAATTTTTAAAGTCGGCGTCAAATTAATTAAATTGTTGGTAGCTTTTTTATCTTGAAGTTACAAGATATTTAAAATTTTACAAAGGTTGAAATTTTAAGAATTGAAATGTGTTATTTATACATTTTAGGACTTGCTTTTAAAGTTAGTTTTTATTTCATTTGTTTAATGTTTATTTTATCACAATTTTCATGAAATTTTTCGTGAGTAAAATCATAAAATGTTCAAAGTAAACGATGAATTAGTTATATTTGTGATTTTCTTCTTTTTTTTTGTTAACTTATTTTTACATTTTTTATTTTTAACAATTTTTTAAAAAATATGTTTTAATTGTTATATTACTAATTTTTATTATTCTTAAATGGATGTACGCTTTATCAGTCATGATAAAGATGAAGTTAAGAAGGTTTTTGTTTAACATTATATTACAATTAACAGTAAAATTATTTAAAATATAAATTATTCAATCGAATAGTGCTTAATTTGCATTGGAAATCCCTTCCTCTAACTCATAGTAAACTGATATACGTCACAAAGTCATAATGATAATATAACAAAGAAATTAAAATTATTAATATAACAAACAAATTTAATGTTTTCATCTTTTATTCGTTTTCTGTGTTTAAACTTGACTTTTCAAAAAATTTACCGAAAGTGGGGTGTAATTTTTGCTTATCTTAAATGATAACATTGGCTAAAATAATATTCTAAGACGTTTATTTTACTATTTTTAACTTGTTACTTTATTTTTACGAATTATTAACTCATTAATTTGATTATCACGATCAGAGTTAAATTTTAGTGTTTATGGAGAAGTTCTGCAACATTATGTACACAGTTTTTTGTTAATATATTTGTGTCATTAAATTCGGGGAACGGGAACAACCTTTATTTTATATTAGTATTAGGCTATTAATTTTATTTTTTATTTATTTATTTTTTGATTTCTTGTATTCGGCCATCATGCTTTTTTCAGTTTTGAAGCTTTTATTCAAATAAAATACTTGAAGACTTCTTAAAAATCGACTGCAGAACACTAATTAAGGAAGAAAGATTGTAAAAATAAATGTTTACTTTTGCCTGAGTAGCTTTTGTTGTGTATTTAGTTACTTCATAAACTACCGCTGGGAATTTTTTTGTTGTTTCGTCGCCGAAAGTCATGATGGTGACGAATGGACTAATGAAAATCCTTATTCATGATATTTCCAAAGAATGTTTGTGTTTTAAGTGTATATACATTTCGAGTACTCAAGTATGTCAAATTTGCGTCCTTTTTGCTTGTACATAAGATTTTAATATTACTGTTGATATTTGTGAATGTGTAGTTTGTTTCAATGAGAAAGTAGTTCGTTTTTGAAAGTAGATTTAGGGTTTATATCTTATAATAAGTCACGACCTCTTTGTCCTTTAGTATAACTTTTAACATACTGGGCAGTCAAATTTATATACCTAAGATAAATCAAATTTATTGAATTTTATTTGTAAATCCCCTGTGATAATATTTACTTTTTTCTCTTGTCATTCTGTGCATAACATTATAATCTGTGTTTTAATGTGCGTACAATGTTTCAGCGTTTTTTATCCAAGTAATGTTTTTAATTTTAAGAAATTATGTAAATGTCTGTCTATCAACATTCTGTTGATCCGTTTGCGTATGTTAAATATTTTATATTGTTTATTGAAATCCCCATAACCTTTTTGTATAACTAGAATGTGGTAAGTATACGTTTAAAAAATTGTATTGTATGGATGAAAAATGCTGTATTATATGGCATAATTGTAATAAGTGTGTAAAGGTTTTTTTAGTTATGATAGGTTTCTGCAGATCTTCAACGCGCACGGAAGCGCGCGCGCGCGCACACACACACATATATATATATTATGATCTTGAGGTATAAGAAGTTTGTTTTTTGTCTTTTTCGTTCTCAGTAATGAAGGTTTTCTGTGAATTTTGTTGATGTGAGAGGGATTTACACCGAATGATGTTTTCATCGTAAAGAAAGATTATGTCTTCAACATAATGTTTATTTTTATAAAATTTTTTTTTTTGTTTGAATATCAATTTTTTTTTTCAACTAAAATAAAATAACTTAAGAATTCCGATTTAAAAAAAAAACCTACTTCATTTACATTTTGAATTTTTAAAGTCGGCGTCAAATTAATTAAATTGTTGGTAGCTTTTTTATCTTGAAGTTACAAGATATTTAAAATTTAACAAAGGTTGAAATTTTAAGAATTGAAATGTGTTATGTAATATTCTATACTTTATTTTACAACTTTAATTTTTAAAGTGTATCAATTTTCAATTGATATCATTTTATCAATTGATTTCAATTTTTGTAACACGGTATATCATGGATATCAGAATTCAGAACTTTTAAATAAAAATGTTTTAAGTTTGTATTCAATAAATGTCATTAACATAAAATTAATGATAGAAGATACCGTATAAGTTTCTTATATTTCATTATGTAATATTATTTAACAATCGTTTCTGAAGGATGAAGATTGACTAATTTATTAGCGCTGGTTTATTTATAGGACTGTGTAAAAAGTGTACTAAGGAATAACTCGAGTTAGAACTGGGAGTAGGTATTATATTAGTAATAATTTATTGGAATTTTGCCTTTAAGGAATACTATAAGACGTTGTTTAATTTTATTCCTTAATTTACATTGCGCATTGCCTATATCATTGTTTTGGGACAGCTGAGAGCTGCTCATAATTGTGAGGGGAAACAACACTTATGGACAGTGGCGCTCCAAATAACAAGAAACGGGAGCAAGTTGTTGCCTCTATTAGAGATCCTCCTAATGCGGCCCGTAGCAAACTAATCAGATACAATATTGTTGATACCATTAGTGACACCTCAAGCAGAGAAGTAGAGAAGTAGAGAATGAGGTTATGGACTCGCAAATGAATGACAAACAATGCCGACAATGGCGAACAGTGACGACCCTTCGTAAACCTAGAATATCATAAGGTGTTTCTAATTCTGACTTACTCCTATCAAATAAATAACCTCGATCATTATAATGCTGATGTGAAGTATTCAGAAAACATGTTATCTGATATTACGTGACAGCGTGGACATTAGATCTCAAGGATACTCAAAGGCCCAAGCCAGCCACCGAAGTTGCCTGAATATGATTGGTTTGAAATGGAGGTAGCTCAACGAACATTATAATGCTATATCATTACATCGGAATGCATTATAATAATGTATGTTGTTTTTAAGAGATCTTTGAGTTTCTTGATAGTCCGATTCCAGTATGTCTATTAGTGAGACCGATCTCGAGTGTTGAAATATCGGATGAATTTAAAAGGATAAAGGATAGAAACAAGGCTCTGGGATTTAAATCTATCACTGGAAGGATGTTATTCATGCTGCCACCTTTATCACTACTCTACGTAACCCAATATTTCAATGCTATCATTCGGACGACTTGGTACCCGACGAAGTGAAACTTACGATAATTAACTATGATCTTGAGATCGGGTAAGCCTGCTGACAAAACGGCTTCATATCAACCCATAAGTTTGCTTCCGGTTCTTTCTAAAGTTTTTGAGAGGATCTTCGTTCAGAGGCTATGGCCAATCTTAGTGGAGAACAACATTATCCCGAATCACCAATTCGGCAGTAGGTGTGAATTCTCAACGATGAGCAAACCCGTGGAGCTTGTTAATATCTACGATTGCTTGGAAAGAAAGAAATACTGTTCAGCGGATTTCTTAGATGTAAAGCAAGACTTGACAAAGTCTGGCTGCCTGGCCTTCTCTTCAAATTAAAGTTGAGTCTGCCCCAAACACTTTATCTAGATAAAGTATTTGGTTTCGTAACGCTAGCGTTACGAAACCGCCTAGCTGTCGATTTACGCAAGTGAAGTGTAACGTCCTTCTTTTTCAACATTCAGTCTGGGGTTCCTCAAAGTTCAGACATGAACCCGATTTTGTATGCGATCTTCACTGCGAACCTTTCCGGCCCACACCATGTCACATTTGCGATCTTTGCAGATGTGGCAACAACCTTAGCGATTGAGTTCAAAGTAGCTTTCTGGAGGATCCAGAAAGCTACAGTCTACTTTGAACTTCATCGACGAATGGTTATGCAGGTGGAAAATAAGGGTAAACCCAGCTAAGACGATCGCTTGACGTTTATCATGAGGAGAAGCGATTGCCTTCGGGTTCATTTAGACAATATACTTATTCCTGATATGAGCAGTTCGGTGCCTAGGTATGCACCTTGATCGTTGATCGATCTGGAGGAATCACATAAAAGAAAAGAAGAGAAACAGTTAATATGAAACAGTAACATGAGCTTTATGCGGTTACACTGAATACTGGGTAGAAATTTTAACCGGTCTCTCTCGCATAAGTTACTGATATACAAAGCATTTCTAAAACCGATTTGAACTTAAGGTATAGGACTGTGGGGAACGAATTGAACGAGTTATGCAGTAACATTAAGGCGATCCAATTTCAAAACAAAACCCTGTGGGTTATAACGAAGACACCGGGGTTCGTAACGAATAACGAGGTTCATGACTATCTACAGATCTCGTACGTAGGAGGAAATTCGTTGGATGAGCGGGATTTACATGTCTCGACTTAATACTCATGATAAACATTTAGCTGTAAACCTGTTGGATAACAGTAGGTACGATAGACGGCTGAAAAGCCTTCATGTGCTGGACCTCAGTGATTCGTGTTAAGTCTCTAGACATGAATTGTCGTTGATAACACAAATCGTATGTCATATACTATCTCGGTGTTGTATGCAAATTATTTTTTAATAAGTAATTATTTTTTTTGTGCAGTGTTGTGTTCAATGCTCGAATTAGCGTTGTTATTCCTCTTGGTATCTATCGCTACTTTTTCTATTCTAGATTCCAAGAACATTATTATCTATGAACTTGCTACTTTTGTGGCATTCTAACATTCTGATACTGGTTATCAGGAATTACTACTATCATTACTATGCTTTTATTGACTCATTTATTATTATTGTTTAGTTCTCTTAATATCATTTCTTTTCTTTATTATTCCTTTGATATTCTTACCCCTAATGTTTCCTAATTTATCCTCAATATTCCCTTAACTTAAAGTATATATTATTCTAGTTTGTCGTTTTATTGTTACATATATTTTTATTTTAGTTACCGCTATCAACTTTTTGTTGTTATAATTTCATGAAGTACTGTTTTTGAGGTCCGAATGTTTGTATCAACATTGGGTGTTCTTGTCATTTTTTCTTATTCAATTTACTTATGGTTTCAAAATGTATTTTAGGAAACCGATTGCAAATAAAGCTGATTAGAAAAAAGAAATTATGTAATTTTATTTATACAGGTGTATTACCTTTTTAATTACGAAAATAGATCGTAAAACAAAGCGGGTTTATTTTTATGAATAAAATTTTTAAGTAATTTTTACATTAATTATTTTATAATTGTTTTACAAGAATAATCGATTAAAAAACCTGTTTTATTTACGAATACAAAAATAATCTTCCATTTTACTGACAAATTATCGCTTCTAATTTCATACCCAGAAGTGGTAATAAATAATTGCCTTTAAACAAGCGTTCTTTTAACCATATTAAGTTAAATGTAACCGAAATTAAGTGGAATAAAACAATTCTGGGCTAGAGATCAACGTCATAATTCCGGCCAAATAATGATTTCTCTGTTCGACCTAGGACGTTGCTTTGAAATAGTCGACTGCGTTTGGACAA
This sequence comes from Lycorma delicatula, assembly GCF_047948215.1. Classification (NCBI taxonomy): domain Eukaryota; kingdom Metazoa; phylum Arthropoda; class Insecta; order Hemiptera; family Fulgoridae; genus Lycorma; species Lycorma delicatula. Next base: position 259,953,054 of record NC_134455.1, on the reverse strand, counting down.
AAAGAATTGCAAGATTGCAACTGGATTAACAGCGTGTAGTAAGACAAGTAATATCAATTAAAAATTGAGAAATGAAATAAAACTTTGTTTATGTTGCATAAATGAAACAGGTTAATTTTATTTTCTTTAGGTGGTATTTTATTTAAATTTCATACAACTGTAATGTATATATATATATATTCAAATTTTGTCTGATTGTTTGTTTGCAACAGTATCACGCAAGAACCAATCGACCAGTTGCTTTCAAATTTTCAGGATACATTCTTGTTATCCCAGGGAAGGTTTTAAGCCATACATCGAGTCCCTAGCCCTGTTGAGAGTGAAGTTAAAGAGTTGTAAATTAAAGATATTCATTAAAGAAATAAAAATGAATCCTTTTACTTAATTACATTTTTGTCACCATGGCAAAAAAAAATATATTTGAAGTAAAATGACTATTTTACTAGTATATTTACATAAAAAGATGAAATAGAAGTATCAAATAAAGCAGCAACTAGCACTATAAGACAAGATTCTACAATACGCAATTCTTTAATTACATTCCCACGAACAGTTAGAGCTTTTTCTGATAGGAATTATTTCCGTCCTATTAGTTTAGTACTATTTTACTTATTCCTAACGACCTTGCGATCCCTATACTATGTCCTATTTGTAACTATAGAAGGCTTGGGGATCTTTGATGTCTAAAGTTACTGGGATATCAAGCTTAGTTGCTTAAAATATTAGGTAAAAAACAGTTGTTCAGCCACATTTTTGTAAAACCTAAACCTTAATCGGCCTCGTTGTCGTTATTCTAGAATTTGATTCATCAGTTTTTAAAATCAGTCCTTATTACATACCTATAATTTTCTAGATATTTACATTGTTATAACGTAGTATTTAGTGGATTATGATATCCAAAAGCTATGTGGAAAAAAAAATGCTATTGACCACAATAACAACTTCAAATATCCTACTGTAGCAGTCGTTGCAGACTCTAATTCATCATCCAAACCCACCTAGTATACTGATTATTATTAGACTATTATCTCCTCTCCATACAGAACCTTAACAATAAAAGAATAAATCAAGGCTATCACCAGAAACCGAGAAGTAGTAATAATAAATAAAACATATATAAATTTAGAATAGGAATTTAATGCTTTAATATTTTATTCGGGAATGTAATTGCTGTGCAAAATTTATCCAAGGATTACGTTTCTTGAATATCTGCCTAGCAGTATCTTCCTGATAAATTTTATTGTGTCTTACTCTATCAAAGCGACAGACAATCTTGAATCAGCTTGTTTTACAGCAGGTCAAGTTATTAGTATCCTATATTTACTTTTGCGACCAAAATAACATTATCACTGATATTAAAAATAATATGGAATATAAATAAATATTAATTATAAAACATTCAGGTAATTTGTTTAACAAAATAACATATTCCAGCAAGGCTAATATAGATAATAGGCCTTACTAAATATAGACCTACCTTACAAAACTTGAATTACACAACATATTAAGTTTATATGTTTATTTACACATACTTAACACGGTTGAATAAAAATATTAATGTTATCTAATAAGGAGGTAAAATATAAGTACTATAAAATCAAGCACGCGGATGCATCAGGGTTATTTTGAAGGTCAAAAGTTTCGTTACTAATAAAGCGTAACTGAGTCTGGTCTGATGTAATATGTGGTAGTTATTATCTTCAAAAATATAACTCACCAGCAGAATAAATAGCAAGTTTTATTTTTTCTAATTACCGTATCGAATAAACATGTTAAAGTAACTTGTTCAACATATTACATGAGCACAAAAGCAAGATCCAACTGGCGAGCCGAGCTGTCATGTCGAAGCTGCCATGCTTGAAGGCACCTCCCAGGACTGTGTTACGCTTAATAGCGGGTCTGGCCCCAGTAGGGGAGTTGGAAAAAAACATATTTCTTTGGTTATCGAAGGAAATAGAATTATTATTCATTTTAAATTCATTATGAGTTAGCATCATGTTTTTTACTATCCTAAATTATCTTAATGTAAGGATTAAAAAAGGTAACAATTATTGAATAATATGCAAACATGCAGTGCTCTTGGCCGCACTCACAAGTTTTGGCGCGCTCTTTCAATTTCAAAAGTAATTTGTGAATCATCGAGATGTTTTATCAGAGGTTATGTACTTTCTCCCTGTAATCAATATAAAGTGCAAGAGGATTTTGGGATTTACTTTTAAACTTGTGGATACACTAATAGATTCAAAAGATGTAAGAAAAATCCCTTGAACTCCAAGAGGAATTCTAATCCATAGACTGCGATATAATGCCAGAGACCGGAAATTAATTTTATTGTTATTTGATATTTCTTGAGAAAGAATTCTTGAGAAAGAAATTCTTCAAAATTAAAGCTGACAACACAGTTGTAGGACTTTCCCGTCACGCGGCTTTTTTCTGGTGCACGGCTTACACACACATACAACTTATTTAAAATATTTATCGTTTAATTTAAATATAATATTTTTTGTGTATTTAATTTAATTATTCTAACTAAAGCGCCTGCGCATATTGTATTTCATTCACGCGGGTGTGGCGGTACTAACGACCACTTTAAATACTTCTTTACACTTTAAATATATTATTCACTTATTTAATTCTGTCGCTCATGTGACGTTACAACACTGCAGACGACTGCAGCAGCAACTGTACTTCAGTGCTACACTAGTGCTCCTTGTGGTGAGAGGGGGTACTATTAACGCAGTATACACAGTTATCCACTAGTTTATTTAGCGCATTTTTTGGGGTGGGAGTGCGATTTGCAAACCTTTTTTGCAGATATTATTTTTTAATTTTTAACAAATGTGTCTAAGAAAAATAACATCTTACTTAAGCGAAATCTCGAGATACTGAGGGTGACCTTGTTCTACAGCATCACTCCTTTGACCTTTTAAGTTGAAAATTTAATGACATCAATTTCCCATACATAGAAGTAATCTGATCAAGTTTTGTGAAAATCGCTCCAGAATTTCTGGAGATATAAGGTGATTTAGAGGGCGACACCAAACATACACATGTACATCCGTAAAATTTCCATCCGGTTTTTTGGGTTCCTTTGGTGTCAAAACGTAAAGATCCGGTGAAAATCGCATATGCCTAAACTGGACCGATTACATTACTTCCCCTTCTAAAGCTATTGCTCTGCTATAGCGCTAGACGGGAAAGTAATAACTTTATTTTTTTAAAACGATTTTAGAGCCGTTTTGGTTTTTTATTTAACGAAAGAAATGATTTAAAACTTCGCTTTAAATTTGAGTACATTATTTAAATTACGTCTTTTGTTTTAAAATGCTACGATTGAAAAAAATATTTTGTGTTTAATCTTATCTTAATATTGACGGTATTCCGGCACTATAAAAATTTTCTTTCTTTATTTACTATAATTTCCTTAATTTAGTATATTAGCCTGAATTAAAAAAAAAAATGAATTAAACCATAGAAAATTTAAACTGACAACTTTTATCCGGCAATACAATGAGAGAAAATAATTTAATACGCCATTGAATTTATTATTACGTCTTTTAAAGTAATTTATCCTATTTTCATTCAAAATTATTGAAAATTAATTTTTGTTACCTGTTCTGAGATCTACATTGCGGAATATAGTGATGTTTTGGTAATTATATTGACATGGTTTGTTCAGTTAATAATCTTGTCAAAGGCATCATTAAACAATTCATTGAGAGAGGATATATTACAATGTATAAACGTGTCCGAGTAACCTATTCTGTATAGTTTTTTATTATTTATTCTCTACAATAAATATAAACATAATGAATGTATCAGAATACGTTTTTTCTTGAAAACGTTAAAATGCATAATAAACTGTTAATTACTGATTTTAAATATTGTGCTGATTTTTAATCTTAAAATAAAATTTTACTACTTTATTTTAATATACGCTTCAGTGTAACTATATCTGGTTATTAAATAAAACCACTTCATAAATGTACTTATAATTTCGTGGTAGGTAACATACTATTACAGATCGTAATGATTAAATACTGGTATTATTATTCGGTTCTGTCTTGTTAAATTAAAATAATTGGGTTGACTGTTTAGTACTGTCAGTCATCTGCAATTGGTGAAGGATGTTGCAGCAAGGATATCCGCTAACTGTAATAATTGATGGACAAAGAACGTTGATTAGCTTTTTATACTTCATGCTAACAGCGTATTTTAGTTTGTCTACAGCCCTTACCCTAGTAATATTTCATTTATTAATTTTGATTTTCTCAACAGAGTACTGTAAAAATGTGATGATAATCAATAAGTAACATGCAATTAGTTGAAGGTAAAAAGCTCGTTATAATGACATATCTACATCGAATAAGACTTATTGTAGTCAGACAATATCGTAGTAATTAACTGCTTCTGAGTATTGTTAGGGAGTTATGTACGCCACCATTAATAAACAATTATTTTTGAGTATTAAAACTCTTTGATTTTATCAATTACCATATCTTTTCAACTATTGTCTATCGCGAATTGATAACTATTCTGTGGCAACATCTTTGCTCGGTTGGCTTCTGTTCTTTCTTATATATGTGATATCTATTTTAATTGTGAGGTAGAATCAAAAAGAGCTAGTCTTGTAAAGGAATAATAATAATTATAAAAATCAGTACAGGAATTTTTTTTTAAACTTAATTCCACACTGAAAAGTTTGGAAAAAAATATATATTATTTGAATTATTAAGTTCCTTAATTGAAAAAAAATCGGACTTAATTATAAATTTAAAACCTTTTGTTTCTAAATAATTGTAATTTTTCTTTATTTTTCTATTTTACTTCTTTTTGAAATCTGTAACAGAATTCAAATGTATACAATTGATTGCAGAATGTTTTGTTTAGGACGTCTTTTACAACTTTTTTTTATTCTTTTATTTCCTTACTCGATGGATCTTGTCCTTTTGTTACTCGACCTCATTTATGATCTTCTGCTAAACACAGTTAATTGCTTAAATAAAATATTTTCTTTCGCCAAACTCTGAACCGATTTGTGTTATCAGAACTACCAGTAGATTCAAAAACTCGTTGATGGATTTTTTAACAGTATCAATTTTTTTCAAATAATTTAATTTTTTTTAATATTATATAGTCCGGTCTCAAACATTGAACTGAGGTTTATCTAGGCAAAACGTTACATTTTTATAAGTCTTACTATCAATTAATCTGCTACTGGCCTCATTAAAACATTTCAAAAATTACCTTCCTATGGCAAAAGAAGTTCGACTATAATAATTGTTATCTGGAAATATAATGTATTTTTCACCGTAAGACGGTACTTCCATATAAAAAAAAACAAATTACTTTCACAAAAAATCAAAAAAAAAAAAAAAAAATGCAAAATAGCCATTTTTAAAAACTCATTATTATACAGAATAGACTAATTTTTTTACATGATACGTAAAAAATAGTGAGTGTTTTTATGTGTGTTTAATTACAAATTAATAATATTAATTTGTAATATTATTATTAATATTATTTGTAATATCTGTTTCTTTGTAATACATTTGTATGTTCTCCATTCTTGATAAAATTCTCCATTATTGGAAACGTACAGTTTATTAATCATGTTAGTATGCGAAACAGAAGTTTGAAATTATTTATTTATTACTATTTTTTTTTCTTTTTAACGCGAATAACTAAAAAAGTTACTATAGCCTGAAAAATACAAGAAATAGAATTCCGCCCTGTTTCAAACTACAATAATCTTATTAAAATTTCGAAGAAAAACTAAAAAGGACATAAATAACAAAAAAGTATTTTAAAATATAGTACATTGAAATAACATAGTCTATAAATAAAGCAGCATTACTAAAATGTCTATAATTTGTTGCAATAAATATATATTCTTTTTAGATAATTAAAAGTTATTAGTCTGTTTTTTAAAGTTATTAAAGTTATTGGAAGTTCAGTGAAAATAGAAAATGGTCTGGGAAGTAAAGAAGAACAAACTGAACATCAAGCAACGAGTTACCCGAGGTCCAAAGAAGACCAAAACGAATATCAATATATATATATATATATATATATATATAAATAATAGAATAAATAGATTTATCAGTATTATAATTCAATTGAGATATCATCATTTTTGTAATGTCTGCTAGCATTGTAATTGTAATATTCTATTTAATTCAAGGTATTAAATAAAAAGCATTAAATCAAGTTCTCTATTATTTATAATGTTTAAATTATAAGATTTAGAACCAAGAAAATTAAAATAACACAAATTATATTAAAATTCACTTACTGGTACTATGCTTACTACACTTGCTATCATTAAATGTATTATAACTAAAAATCTGTCTTGTTATATATTATATTAACCGTTGAAGTTCATTTTAAATTATATGGTGTGAATAAATTAGATTTTTGAGAAATAAAGATTTGCAAAAGTTGTTATTTATCAACTTAGTAATTATAAATTATTCGCTATCAAACCGCTTGTTGCGAAATACAGAGCACTACACATGTTGTTTTGTCACCATTTTGTTGTGTAACGTTTTCTGTATTCTCTGTATTAGGAAAAGCCTGTAAACTACAGTAAAGGAATTTTGAAAATAATATTAAAAAATCTATAAATAAATTATGTCATTATTCCAGTTTAACTTCGTAAAATTCGATATAAACATCTAAAGCTGAATAACTGCATCTGCGAAATATAAATTCGTTTTATTTCAAGTAATTATTTAAGTGATTAAATATACAAGCGTTATAAATTCCAGTTAATTACATTTTTCTATATTACATATAGGTAAATACTTGTAAAAATGTAAAGTAGTTTATGTATTTCATAATTTTCTTTTTTTTTCACTAAGTGAAGAAAGAAAAGAGAAGTACTGTATCGTTCAGTTTCTTCAAGCAGATCATATGCGATAAATATTACTTTTATTCAATTGTTATTTGTAATTTGTAATTGACAAAATTGTTATTTTTTATGTCACTGAATAAAATCATTTTAATGAAGTAATTTAATATTATTTCCTTATTGCAAAATACAAATCTATCACAAAAAGTTACGGTATGACAAAACATTTCGTACATTCTGTACAGTAGTATTTCTAGTTTAGTTTATGTTAAACAATTGTATTCTCCATGTAATTCTTCCAGCGATAACAAGATTGGCTCGGTGCATATAGAAAATTTTTTAAATTATTTTTGTTTATCGCCAGATATTTTTAGTTCAATTTATTCATGTGGAAAACAAAACAAAAAATATTTTATATAATAAAAAACTACTGTAAATAAATATTGAAATAAACTGGAAGGCGCTCAAAATTGTTTTTAAAAAATTACAAAAAATGTAAACATGGCCATTTCGATTATGAAACAGTCATCATCGGTATTCATTACGAAAAAATATACAGAAAATCAGAATAAGGAAATGGAAAAATTAAAAGAAAATAATGAAAACGGAAAAAATGGAAATCGAAAAATAAATAGTAACTACAAAACAATGTAAAACGACTGTGCCGAATATTGAGACGACCCAAATAGAAAAAATTAGTTTATTTTAAAATCAACTAAAACATTTTGAAACTCCAACTCAGACTGCCCATCACTACTTAATAAACACGTCTTTTATAAAGCTTATACAGACAAAATTTATCTCAAAATATAAAGACAACCTTAACCTTAAACCAACCATAGATATATCTCTCCCATGAAAAAAATTTAAGGGAGGGGGATAATCGTTTAATATTCTTATAATTGAAAACTTTCCCAAAAGTATAAATTAGAAATTCAAGAAAAAAAATATTAGTTATTGGTCCTCTATTATTGTTTAACAACAAAGTTTCTACATCATTATTGGTAAAAACGTTTCCCAACTATCTAATTTCTGTTTATTAGGCGCATTTTTTAAAACTATCCTTTCTAAAAATCTAATTTTGTGATCATTTTCAAGGTTGTGCTGAACTGCAGCTGAGTATCAGATCTTCTCTATATCTATAATGAGCCTAATGATCCCATATTAGAGCTTCAAATATTTTTACTTCTAAATTGTAAATTACTGCCTTCACAATCAATTTATAAATGTCCGCTCCTAAGTTTATATACTATTATTATTTAATTTTTTATTAACACTTTTTACTGCGTCTAGTGATGATGAGTGTTTAACGATAAAATTGCCCATTTAGGTAAAATTTCTTTAAGGAGATTTTGAGCATAATATTGAATTCCACTAAAAAAACAAAAATATATATTTTGATAATATTACCCTACATGCAAAGGTGTTACATAACAAAAAAGTAATTGTTTTCAAAACAACCAAACCATGCTGTAGAAGAAACACTTAGGATTATTTAGGCAGATGAAAAGCTATTCACCGACTTTTTTTAATTATCTTTATTATGCATTTTTCCTTTTGACTAATCTGATTTTCTTGTAAATTCATAATCATCACCATTAATCAATGCATCAAGAGACTTCGAAAGAGTGCGTTTAATTTTGGCATGAAAATAATATTTATATTATGTGACAGTACTATCTCTTTCTCGGAGATTCTATTCTTTGTTTCTATTTCTAGGAGATTTCTCCTGATTCTTTTGATTAAAATTTTTTTATAGTTCCTAACCATTTTAAAAATACTGTCTAATTTAACTCTCAGTCATTCAACTGGAATATTAAATAAGATGGACGTGGCGGATCAAATAATTAAAATCTTAAATTTAGGAATTTTTCATAAAGCCCCTGTTTACTGTAAATAAAATATATTAATGTCAATTTAAGAAAATTCTTAGTTTATTATAGCAAATTTCCTATTTTTCCTTAATGGAGTGAATGATAAAATTTGGCTTCGTGACATATGGGTGTGTGGATATTAGATAAATGGCTCTGGGAGTTTGATTCAAGTAATTTTTTACATAGCTGGGATTACGATTTTTCACAAGTAATCAGTGGTGTTTGAGGTGGTGGGGTTCTAATTGTTTTTTTTTTTAAAGTGAGAGGTACAGCAATTGAAAAGGGATAATAAAGATATCTAGGTTAAGAATACAATTATGCCTGATTTCTTGCTTTATATTTTTTATGTTTATTTTTTCTAATTAATGTTATAACTAATTTTTTGATAAATTTGATAGCTTTTTTACATTAAAGAAAAAACTGTACATCAAAATGATGTTAAATTAAACATTTCGAAGTCTGTTGATGACAGTGAGAGGAAAAATAATTCAAATACCTTACTTTTATTCTAAAAACATTTATTCTATAATTTTATTTTTAATAACGGCTAGATTCTCCGTGTAATAAAATCCTGTCTCATAAATTAACATAAATAACGTTGAAGTCGTAAAGATTCCTTGATTTTTATTTTATTATATCATCTTACATTTTCATTACCATTAAACAAATCTGAAGCTGATTATACCAGATTTTTGAATGAACGTAGCATATTATTTAGACCTAATAAAATTAATTTTCTATTTTTACGTAAGAAGTTAGAGCTTTATTTATTACCCTTAATCGATATTGTTTTGTTGCTGGATATTTTTGACGCTCAACTTTCTTTTTTTTATTGTTTCCTTCTTTTTTCAAAAAACAACGATCGTCAATCAAGACGACTTTGAAAAACGTTTTTCAACGATTTTTCAAGAAGGTCTTCCTTCTTGATTTGCTCATTCACCTACCTAGTACAAAAATAAATATTGGAAAGCTTGCTAAATATCTATAAACAAAAAAATATGAAGGAATTACATACGAAAATGAAGTAGAATTTTAATAAACCGTTGCATCGCCATATGGCTTACTTTTTTAATGTTGAGTATATTACTCGTTACGACATAAATGTGCAGCAAATATTACATATTTCAGAAATGTGACTCTTAATAAGATCGGTTAATGTTTTTAATATAGAGAAAAATCTGCGTTTTCGCAGTATACTTTACTAGCAGTTATGCTGTTTATCGCTGGCAGAAATGTAAAATATTTTATGAACTCGGCTAATGGAATTTATTCCCTTTATCATTTATTTTTTCTGGTACCACTTGGACGGGACCGCACCTAAGAAATTAAAATGTATCCCAGAGAGGTGTCCTTCTGACTAACGGGCCTCCCCATCTACCGGCGGTACGTCCGGCATGGCAGGTCAGCCCGTCACGTCCGAATCGTTCTTCTTTTCTTTCGATAATTTTTTTTCTCCTTCCGCCGCTATTGTTCCCTCACGTTTGACCTTGGAAGGTGGAGCCCGGCCCAGTCGGGCTGATCGCCCATACCTTCTTTCTTTCTTTTTCCTGTTTAGCCTCCGGTAACTACCGTTTAGATAATTCTTCAGAGGATGAATGAGGATGATATGTATGAGTGTAAATGAAGTGTAGTCTTGTACATTCTCGACCATTCCTGAGATGTGTGGTTAATTGAAACCCAACCACCAAAGAACACCGGTATCCACGATCTAGTATTCAAATCCGTGTAAAAATAACTGGCTTTACTAGGACTTGAACGCTGGAACTCTCGGCTTCCAAATCAGCTGATTTAGGAAAACGCGTTCACCACTAGACCAACCCGGTGGGTTAAGATCGCCCATACCTAGGCAGCGTTAGCTGTCACAGAGGACGAGTGAAATGCGCTATTACATCTCTTGCCCCTCTCTTTGATCCTGTGGTCCTGAATTATTTTCCCTATGTATATTTAAATCTGTAACCGCATTATTTATGTCAGTATATATACTTATTTAACTGGTTATTGCTAAGGGATGCATTTCCAAATATTTAGCAAAAACCTGCATTCATATAAATACAATTATATGTAAACCCTTACAAAAAAAAACCTTTCCTATGTATATATAAAGGTCATATTTATAATATTAGATGACCGGTTTTGGTTTAATTAAGATTAACTACTTGAACACACCTTATGCAATCAGATATTTTTTGTTAAAACTAAAATATCTCCCATTCAACGTGGCTTCTTTAAAGACCGTTATATTGTCTACAACTTAGTGGATTTCTGTGTAGTATTTACAACAGACTTTTCAATATTGTTGGGTAGTAATGACCATGATTAACTCATTACTGCGGTTACATTTTTATGAACTGTTTAATATACAAATATTTGTTTGATCGTACGTAAACAGCTCGCTTTTACGAAAGTAAGTAAAAAATATAATTCGAGAAGTCCGAACTTCCAAAAAAAAGTAAAAATCAGTAATTTTGCTGATATATAGTGTATGTAACCGCCAGTAGTAAAGCGTATTCTCAATGTACCAGGCTCGTATTTTAATTATTGCTGTGGCTACTAGACTTTGTTGTTAGTGAATACTCTGATAGTTCATAATGAAAATAGTTTGTATTTATTGTCTTTTTTTTTATTTGTTTTTAACCAGTGTCTTTTTATATTACTGTAATTATTTTATCGTTTTTCTTTTTCGTTTTTAATTAATTGACTAAATTCTGTCGCAAAGAATATTGATAGTTTCCAAAAACAGTTAATTTACATTATTCTTTTTGTAAGTATTTTAGTTCGCAATATTCAAAAATATTCCATCTTATTTTTTCTAGTAATGATTTAAAACAAAATAATGAACATGACAACGATGAGATTTAAAAAATAAATAAACTATAGACTAGTTCTTAATTAATAATGATTGAATAAAAAAGAATTATGGTTTTATATAAGATATTTAAAAAAGTATTTCCTGCCTTTTTTTATGAAATTATTTAAATATTATTAATAAGATCAAGTATCTTATAACTTTAACACTCTTTCTTTGGGTAGGTATACCAATAGATGTAACGATGATATATTAATTTATAATTTAAAAATGTTAAAAATATAAACATATTAAAAGCAATAATTACAACGTAAAGCAATATAATTAACTACGACGTTTCTGTTATAATTATCATCATTGGATGGGCCTATCACGTAGGATCATGTAATATTTGAACATTTACTTATAGCTTCGTCAGGAAAAACCGATTGAAAATTTTTTGGTCTACAGGAAAAAACCCTTCTTTCATTATTTATATGGAAGATGAAGATTCAGAAGTCTATTTAAATTCCCTTCCTGACGAGATAGTTACTTATCATTAACAAAACAAAACGACTTACCTCCCCATCTTATCATCAAACATTAAATTTGATAAGATGATTGAAAAACTTATTTACCTTGTTTTTTATGTTTTAGAAAAGAGTTTTTTCTAAATTTTTGTAAGTTTCTAAAAAATATAAATTAAAAAATTTTTAAACATTAAAGCAAGCTTTTGTTCTTCTTTGACTTCGCTAACTGGTTATTTTATTTATTTACTTGTCTTTACATATTTATTTATAAAACTAAACATCTATACAAATATTCAAATGTTCATAACTAAGTAACTTGGTTTACAATTTTGTTTAACGAAAAATTATGATTGATACAACATCTACCAATTATGTAAAAGATATATAATGACATAACGCGTCTTTTTAAACATTTCAAAGTATTTATTGCAGATTCTATTTAAATTAGTTTAAAACTATTATCGATCAAAGAATTGGTCTGATATTAATATTTTAAAAATATTTGTTTTAAATTATTTTCAAAAACTATTGCTGTTCAATATATTCTAAGTTACTGATACATTTAACAATATATTTATAGTCCGGGAACTAGAAATTTATAAATTTATGTTAATTAATATCTATTTATTCTGTGACAGAAGACGCCTCTTGTTATAGACATTGCTTCTTTTAAATCTTTAAAATTTTTGTAATTCAGATTATGATTATCTGCTCGGCCTGAAATTTCAATTGATTTTGTTAGTATTTAATCTACCTTCTTTATTTGCGCTCTAGAATTATATTTTTGTATTGCATCAAATTTTCATTTTCAGTGTTTGTTTTTTAATTTATTGAAATTCTGTATAGATTTTTAATGTTTTAAATGAATTTTAATTTGTTGTTTTCTAAGTGCAAATTAATTTCTAGCGTCTGTCAAAACTCAATAAAAAAGCAAATTTTGAGGTGTTTTTTCTCAGTTTAGGTCATTCTTTTTATTTTATTTTTTTTCTAATTTGACCTACAAAATACCGATTACCTGTAAATATGGGTTACTGTAGCATTATTAGCATGCGTGATGTATGCTCAAAATCATTCTTCAAATATGTGTACGGTTCAAGATGAAATAACATCAGTGGAAAGAGTCCTAAGCTACTTGAAACTACGTTACTTTAATTACGTTTCTAGCCATCAGTTTTTTTTACAAATCAAAATGCCAATATTTTCGAGAACAGAGTCAACGATATTAAGAAAAATAAACGATTTAATAAAAGGCCGAACATTCTTTTTCTTCTTTATAACTTATACAGAAAATTTTCATAAAAGTTAAAATACCTTTAATGTTACAAAACATTCGACCTCACAATAATGAATTCCCAGTTCTTACAAGGTTGTTATTACTTTCAAAGTATTATGTCACTTGTTGCCTTCACATCATTTTTCATTCATTCTTCAGGGATAATTTCTTTACTAGTGGAAGAAAATAAGTAATATACAATTCATATATTTTCAGATACTAAGATTTACCTTCCCAAGATTTGCGTTACCTTCGTATTTAAAACCGAATTATACTCATTGTCATTTCAAAACGCTGTCTTTCACTTTTTATGTTTTACACAATTATGATTAATGTACGTCTACTACTTGTTACTCAGTATTCAAAGAAAAAAAAATATGCAGTAAATCAAAGCATCATATTTATTTATACTATAATTATATATTATTACAATTTTCTTAATATTATCACTATAGCAGATTATTATAAACTAACAAGAATTCGCTGTAGAAATATAGAACTGGTTAAATAACTGCATATATTTAAATGATCATATACATAGATAGTAAAAAAAAAAACTTTAGAAAAAAGCATAATGTAGTACATTCCGATAAATATTCTGTAATTGTAGAGATCTACTATATGTTACGGACAACGATAAAAAACTTAAAAATATGAGTTTTATATAATATATGAAGTCTGATATATGAGTTTTATATAAAGTCTGATGTGGAAACCACATGACTTCCTTGTACGCCTATTAAATTACATATAATCATTTTTTTTTTTTTTTTAATGAAAAGTACATAAAATTTTATTTCATTAATAACTTTTGATATTTTATAATTTTTTTTTTTATTGTTAATATTGAATGATTATTTATTGTAAAACGGTTTTTTTTACAATCAGAGGTTAATAATTATTCATAAATCAATATATTTAATTTTAAAAAAAGTTAAAAAAAGGAAATGAAGTCGGATTTGAACAAAGAATGGAGTCCATCCTGACTAAGAGTATGACGGACCGCCTTGGACCAGATTCGAGGGCCGAATGCTAATATGAGCTGAAATACAAAGTTTTTTCTTTCATTAACATTATAACTTGAAAACTTATCATAACGATACAATGGATGGTTGCTTGATTTACACAATGTACACATAGAATTATTTACATGAAATACATTTTTACTAGAATTAGGTTTTGAATAATCATATTTTTTGCCTCTAAAACCTACATTAGACGGCTGTACCTTTACATTACATTGAATCGTGTCAGCGGATTCAAGCAATTTGCGCTTACATTCTAAGAAAGAAATGAGTTGTTCTAATTTTGGAAATTCATTATTTTCCAATGTTTTTCCCAGTCTCTATTTAAATTAAATTTTGAGTAATTAACTGTAATACTGTAAATTCTAAATAATCAATATTTAGATTCTTCAATGCATTAATATTTGAATTAACTGAGTCAGTGAACTATGATAAATTTTCAGAATTTTCCTTTTTTAATTGTTTTAAATTAATAATTTCTAAAGCTGCTATTAGCCTTTTGTTATCATAACGAGCTTTAAGTAGTTCTATTGCAGTTTCATAAGTTTCAGACGTTACTGATAAATTTTTTAATACGTCAAGAGCATTGCCTCAATAAATTGGTAAGGTAATAAACATTTTTCAACAAGAATATTCTTCTCCATTATGAACTAAACTATTAAAAAGATCAAAGAATTTATGCCAAGCCTTCACATCACCGTGAAAGGGCTCAATTTGTATATGTTTTAAAGAAATTGGATTAGGTTTGTTAATCATTTTAGTTACATCAGTTACCTCTGAAATTTTGAAACGATTTTCTAATTTTTTATGTGTTAACTTAAGTTTATCAAAAAGGTTATCATAAGTGTCTCTGACTTCAAGGTCCTTATCAGTCGCATCTTGGTGCAATTCGGTTTCAGATTGAACATTGAAAATAGTTTTTCGTATTCTAACAGTTTATCAAACTTAATGGTAAATAAATCATAATCGTCTGAATTAAGATCAAAGTTTTCAATGGATGTTTTTAATTTGGCTATACTATTCTTCATAATGCTTCGTTTTTTAATTAAATTATAGAATTCCATTTTTATTGGACTCATACACAAAATAATATCAAATTTTAATGAAACAAAGTTATAAAATAAGGTTAAAAGATAAATGTCATATACAACAATATTGTTAAAGTATAGTTTATGCATAAAGTTGAATGAACTGGCTTGGTTGTAAATATGTTACGATATTGCTAACATCTGCTATTTGCAGGTCAGCAAACAATAAAAAGATTGCCTGAGGTTTGTGCGCGCGTGTTTTGTACAGAGCGATAAGTGAAACTTATCCAAACTGGAATTGAGGGTTGGTTTGTTATACCTGGCTAGCTTCATAGATACAATTTTAACTATATTATAAAACATTTGAATATTTAACTATTAAAATATTTACGAACTTGAATGTTTTACTAATGTTAATTTTTAATTGTACTTTTAACATACACCTTAATTTTTTGATACACTTTTTATAAATAAATTATAAATACCGTGTTGTTAACTTGGTTTGACCTTATCGAAACCTGCCTTGTGAATCCCTTGACCAATCCGATCACCAATCCGGCGACTTGACGATTCTGTCTCTCAATCCAGCGACGTAGAACCATAAAGAGAAGTGGTAGGTCCGGCGACTTAACGATCCGGCTCAGAGGACCATGAAGAGATGGTAGATTTTAGAGCGAGGTAAGACTGTATGTTCAAAGGTGATGAATGAAGACAACGCCTTGTTGCTTGTTGAATAATGGTTTAATGAATTGTCGTCTTGACAGTTAATGAAATGAATTGTAACATAAACTATAACTTGACATATAGAAATAAAAAATTAAATAAAACATTTAAGTTAACGTTTATTCGAACAAAGAATGGAGTCCATCCGGACTAAGAGTATCACGTGACCGCCTTGGATCAGATTCGAGGGCCGAATACTAGTATTGGCTCAACTCTCCGGTGAGCGCTAGCACCCACTAGATCGCAGTTACCAGACGGATCGACGTGGAACGGAACAAATATTATACATATACCTGGTTATATATTTACAGCTTTTAAATTTCTGCTTAAATGTGCACAAGGTTGTTGAAGTATGTATTTTTTTCTATACTGTGCTATTATATAAATTGTTAAAATGTTCTTTGTGAATATTTTTCTAGAGTAATATCATAAACTACTAAACAGATTTTAAAAGTTTCTGTAATGTTAAATTTTTTCCCGCCTGACACGAGATGTTTACTAACTACGTCCCTCTATCTGTATCCTAAAATGTAAATCACCCAAAAAATTATTTTTGAAAAGTGAATGAATGTTTCGAATCGAATGGCAAACGAATAAATACATACTATCATTTAAAATTCGAGTTTTTATAATAAAATTTGTTTGCTAGCAAATCATTTTTCATATGTTTTCCAAACTGTATTTTATTCTCCTCAGAAAATATTCGTATTTTATTTTTTTCTCAGAAAAGCGATCCTCACTAGATCGGGTAAAATGGACTACAATCGACCAACATGGTAAAAAGTGAAAGATAGCGATGTTTCTCTCTTCAAAATATATTTTTTAAAAGACAAAAACTCTAATTTGATAAAAAGGTTTAGACTCTTTAGTATCTTAGACATTTGGCCTCACTAGCCAAATTATTTTCAGTTGAAATAATATTTAATTGTTGAAATCCAAAATCTTGTTATTGATTAAATTTACTGAAGTATCAATAAAAATTATATTATATTTTTATTTTACATCGTGATTCACGAAACCAGAAACTAAGCATGATATATGTAACCTACAAATATTTAACCGTTTCACTTAATGCCCATACACCTTACTGACGACAAGAACAAACTGACATTTCCGCTGAAAATCTGATAGAAGAATATTTCGCATGCAAGGTCAGCTTTGTAAGCTAGCAAGGTGGCTTTAAGGATTTCAAGGGGCTATCCTGTTTTACTTCTGGGTTCCACGTCCAAATGCTCAGTTTATTGAAGTTAGATTGATTGTAATGAAAGGGCGCACGGATGAACAAGCCGGTTACGTGAGTCCGTACGTAAACTATCATATAGATTACCTACCTCCACACAGGTAATGTGCAATGTCCCAAAAATGTGGCCGTTAAAGAGAGTAGGAGTTGCCGAGGAGCAGAGGCCGAGGGTCTGACAGGTCATGAACGTTCTGCATACCAACTGTCGACTACCGCAGGACATGATGCAGCAATATGTGAAGGAGATGGATGCGCCGATGGTCCTCATCTCATAACCGTATGCTCCTTCTTCAGCATAGGTGGGTGGTTATCATCGACAGTAACTCGGCGATCTGGCCCATTCCTATATTCAATCCTGTCAGATGGCCAGAGCTGACGGATATGTCTGGAGGAGCATTGATGGCATATACTACTAAAGCTCTTATTTGTCGCCTAACGCAGACCGTGAGTGCATGGATCAATCTTGCTGCGGCTGTTTATAGACGTAGGACAGCACCAGACTCCTTAATCGCCGGCGACTTTAATGCATGGGTAATTGGATGGGGCTGCTACCAGGACTGATCGTAAGAGGAAGTTCTCCAGGACCCAGTGCAGACCAGGTGCTATACTGATGTTCTGAAATCGAAGCGGGAAGCCAGTAAGGTGGCTAAGAAGCCAGAGGTTTTATTTGTAAACAGGGCGGAGATCACGAGCCAAGAACTCAAACGAGACTTTCAGGTTGCCCTTCGCGGTAACCGAAAGTAGCTTCGTATCAGGGATATTAAGGAAACCAGAAAAGGGCTGATAGTGGTTATTGGGGTCAAGTTTGACTCCAAGCGGTTGAGAAGGCCCCGGGTCATAGTATATGACATCGAACGGAATCTCTCTGATGAGGAGATTTTGTCGCTCATTCGAGAGCAAAACACCGATTTGGAAGAGGTTTTGTTCAAGAACCAGTGTAGGCTGGTGTTCAAAACTGGCAAGTGTGATGCCCCACGGTATCACGGAATCTTTGAGTTAGAGGCTGGCCTCCACCAGAACTTCGTGTCGGAGGGACGAATCTTCTTGGACTTTGCATACTGTCACGTCAAGGAGTATCTTGACGTACACCAGTGCTTTAAGTGTTGCAGGTATAGGGCCAAGTTCTGTAAGTATCCGTCGGTCTGCGCGCAATGTGGCGAGGAGGGTCACAAGTGTGATGACTGCCCGCAGAAGAAGGAGGCTCCATCTTGCGTCAACTGTAAAAGGTTGCGCAAAAGTCATAGGCACTTGGTTAATAGTAAGGAGTGTAGTTGCTAATTGAGAGCTGTTGAGATGTATTCGGCTGTGCTCCAATCGCTTAAATTGTTACGATCCGTTGTGGTGACTGAATCTGCTGAAAGATATGCTGTCGTGGCATACTTGATGCATCTATGCGCTAGGGGCGTAGTATAGTTTAGGCTGATTATGGTAGGCGCGGGGTCTTCTTCTCCGCGAGTTAGTCTTTTGCTTAGTTCCTGAGGTCAACGTGGTAGCGTTAGGTGTCAGCTGTCTTCTTCGGAAGGCAGAACTCGAATACTATCTCTCGTGACGAATTACCGATATAGATGTCCCTCGGGCATCTGCATCGGTGGCATCTCCCCGTGCTCGGGCTGTACATTGTGGAATGTGTTACAGTTTGAGGGCAAGAAGATGTCCTACGTTAAAGCCATTACTGGCAAGGACGGTGAAGGGGGGGGTGTAGCGACCTGACACGCTACGAGGCGGGATCTTCTCCCCTCGGGGGGGAATTGAGATGAGATGTTGAGATGTATTACTTTGGCTCTTTGATGCGGGAAAAGTTACGTTGCGTTGAGTCTCTCTTTCTGTTGTGTTTTGAGCAGTTCGTCGTGTGTGTACCTTTGACAGTGTTCTGCAAATTCAATTTTGAATGCTTTAGCATCGGTTGGATCATTTAAGCTTGAGACTTGTCAATCATCACTTGTGCACGCAGTGCAAGGCGAATATTTGTTCGAGCACCCGTCTCAGCGTGGGGATAAGGTGGCAACGACTCCTGGTCGTAAGTCCCCATAACGAATAAAGGGAAGCGTCCTTAGTCCTACTCGCGTTCTTTTAAGAACGAGGGCAGTAATCCATGGTTTCTTGTCGTACGTATTACACTTAATCGATCCAGTAGGGGCGAAGAGGTGCATAGTGTGACAGGAGAATAAGGTCTCCGGCTGCCCGTGCTCACTGCGAGCAGTTGTCACGTTTTTGGGATTGCACAACTTAGTGGATAGGAGAAAGAGAGCGAGAATCTCGTTTAGGCGGCCATGTCCAGGAGGTCCCCAAGTTCAGGCGGAAGCGGAAGCCGGAGCCTCTGCCATTGAGCTCCTCTGAGGACGAGCTAGCGCGATGAACACGGGAGCACCCACCCGGGTGAAGGCGACACCGGCAGTAGAGGCATTTTGACATGCGAATGGCAAACCTGGCAGTTCTGCCCCGCTGACTAAAGTAGTTCAGGAGGACCTGGACTACTTGTTAGATTTCTTGGCGTTTCCCGGAGGCGTTAGTGTGAGGACGTGGAAGACAATTCTTCCCCGTCTAACGGAGATCAGAGAGGCTTTTACGGCGGTTTGTGAGGTTTTCAAAGTTTTGGCCTCCAAGCCCAAGGAGGTGAAAGTAGTTCCAAAGGTGGTCCAAGCCCCAGCGCAGCCCAGGTGCTACGCTGACGTGCTTAAGATGAAGCGTGAGGCTAGCAAGGCGGCTAAGAAGCCGGAGGTCCTTTTTGTGAACCGAAGAGTGGGCTCGAAGATCACGAGCCAAGACCAGAAGCGAGATTTCTAGGCTGCCCTTCGTGGTGACCGGAATCAGGCTAAGATAAGGGATATTAAGGAGATCAGTATAAAGGGCTGATAGTTGTTGCTGAAAATAAGGAGACGGTCCGGGTAATCAAGGAGTCTCATGCCGTCCGGAAGCTTGACGTGAAGGTAGACCCCAAGCGTTTACGAAGGCCTCGTGTCATTGTATTTGACATAGAACGGAGTCTCTCCGATAACGAAGTTCTGTTTCTCATGCGAGAGCAGAACACTGACTTGGGCGAGGCTACGTTTAAGGATTAGTGTAGGCTCATCTTCAAGACAGGTAAACTTGATGCCCCACGGTATCACGGTGTGTTTGATTTAGGGGCTGGTCTCCATCAGAAGTTCGTGTCGGCGGGATGAATCTTCGTTGACTTCGCATTCTGTCGCATCAAGGAATACCTTGATATGCAGCGATGCTTCAAGTATTGTAGGTTTGGCAACAGGGCCAAGTTCTGTAAGTATGCGTCGGTCTGCGCGCATTGTACCGACGAGGGCCATAAGCGTGACGACTTTTCGCAAAAGAAAGAGGCTCCATCTTGCGTTAACTGCAAAAGTTGCGCAAAAGTAATAGGCACTCAGTCAATAGTAAGAAGTGTGGTTGCTACTTGAGAGCGGTTGAGATGTACTTCAACACTCACGATGGTTAGGTTCGGTAGCTCACTCTACAGGTTCAGTTGTTACTCTACAGGGCCCCTGTGTGAGTGGGGGCCCTGTAGAGTAATCGCCCATAACTGCAAACACATGGCGGCGGTATATAGGCGTAGCTGCTTTAGGATTTACTCTGCCAATCAGACGGTATCCTGAGAGGTTATCGCCGAGCGAATGCCTATTGTACTGCTCGCAGAACTCAGGAGGAAAGCATAGAGAGTTCACCCATGTAGCGTCTTCTTGAAGCTGGGCGGCTTAGAGCCTTCTCATTGCCGAATGGCAGAGGCACTGGTTTGTTGTGGAGAGAGGACATTGGATTATCCAGCTCATTAGCAACTTCGATGAGTGGTTATCTAGGAAGCACGGAGAAAAGAACTACGCCCTGGTCCAGTTTCTATCTGGTCACGGGGGGTTCAGAGCTTACCACTTCAAATTCAAGTTGGATGACACTAACCTTTGCCACAGCTGTGTGCAAATGGAGGAGACGGCACTGCAGGTGTTTTTTGAGTGTCCTCGCTACGCTTCAAACAGGAATGCATTGATAGCTAGATTTGGACTGGCAAGAATGTTCACACCATTCGAGCTTGCTGGTGTTATAGTAGATCAGCCAGGAATTGGCAGGCGCTTACTGACTAGGGTGACATATTCATGGCCAAACTAGGAGATCTAGAAGACGCCAGGAAGAGAGGGCCCACTGATGTAGTGCTGGGTTAGGGGATAGGCCGCCCGCGGAGTTTCTGGGGGATTCTGGTTTACTGGGATCGTCCTGGTGCGTGACTGTAGGGTAGCACATCTGCTGCTGACGGCCCTGGGTATGGGAACGGCATATGCTAACAATAACTGAAAATGAAGCCGCTTCTACTTGGAGTAATACCTTACTTATTTTCCAGGTAGGAAGATGGCGGGGTGGAGGTTTAGTCGGTATGCACAGCTACACGTACGTCCTATGCAACACGTAGCGAAAGTTGTTGCAAGTCCAACAAGCTTGTTACAAGTGTCTGTAGTAAGACTCCTTCACCTTAATTAAAAAAAAGATTACCTTTATCTACTTATCTATCCTATCTACTTTTTTCTTATACTTATTCGAATTTAATATTGGTACAATGTACTACTGGCAATTTATTTAGTTTACTTGGTCATTATTTATTTTAAACCGACTTCAAAAAAGGATGTATTCGATCCGTATATATTTTTTTAATGATTTTTCAGGCATAACTGTTTTCCTGATAATCTGATTGAAACAAATCTTGCTGCAATCGACGCAGCTGACTTTTGCGGTGGTACCATGATGTTCAAAAACGTTTTAGACACAAAAAATCGGCTGAAAATTGACAAAAACATTTTTCGCCGTCCGGTGGATAGATTATAGGAATCCTCCTTCTTTCGCAAAGCATTTGCAATTGGTCAGTTGTAACTTCGCAAAAAGACCCAAGCAGTTTAATAAATCAATAAATACTATGTCATTTTTTTGTCTCATGTTTACTGTTAGCTCACAAAATATAAATTGATGTCATAAATTTATTTCTGCTTCACACTAAGGAGATTGAACAAAACACCAATGGCCTTTGAGTAAAAGCAGCTGCATTATATCACCAAAAGGAGTATGTTAATTCCGCCGATTAACTTATCGTTATTAATTGGACACAGAAAATTATGAAATTATTATTAAAATAAAAAAGTAAAAATGAAAGCGACATCAAAAGAAGCTAAAAAGTAAGACATAATTTTGTCCAAATACTTAATTCCTTAGACATATTTTTGAATCGGCGCAAAAATACATGACCATACTTATGTGGTACTTGAATAAACCTATAAATGGCATATAAAAATAAGTAATATTCGCAAACGGAAAAAGCAATCAAAGCACATAAATATTAATTCCACTGGTGTAATAATATCGGTATTGATTTTTATGAAGTAAAATTTAACGAAATTTACTAATATACTTTATATTATAATAAGAGAATTTTTTTTTCAAAATTTAAACATTGATTAATTTAAAGTAACCTGTAAGTTAAGTTCTCTTATTGTGTCTGTACTTCCTCGTTTTCAAATATGTTATGCTAGTCAGTAAAATTCATATACATGTACTTCTTTTTGAATTTTAACTCATCTGATTTTTATTAATATATGTTCACATGAGCTCTTTTGTAGTGATCGCTAATTAGTATATAGGTGTGTGTACTTAATAACAAACATTAAAATTATTGATTTTTAAATATAGGAAAAATATATTTGTCTTCGTCCAATCATTTGATTGAGCTAATTATATAATGGTAGAAGTAAAATTGTCCATGAAAGTTAGAAATAATGTTTAGGGGGGTTTATTTATTGGTAATTTAACCTTCAAATTATTATTAAATTGATATTATAATATCCAGTTTAAATTTATCTTATTAATTTTCTCACATTATTTATTCGTTAATAATTACGTAACGAAACTATTTCAGGTTAAATAGTATACATACAAGAGTATAGCATTATTGCCATTACTATGCTACTAATCACACTCTGTTACAAACTATATATGGGACACATAACATGTGTTTTACGTATAATACATACTATCTAAACATTATATATTTGTTACTCTTAATTTAAATTAGTACACTTGCTGATTTCTCCTTACGCGGAGATAGCGAAACGCAAGAAAAATAAAAGAGCCTAAATATTGCCTAAGGACTATATGAAGCCAAGCATCCATTTTTAATACTGAATGCATTTGCCTACCGTTGATTAAAATAAATTATAAATTAATAAATTAAATATATATATTATAAAATAAATTAATAAAAAATAAATTATCTTGATGCCGACTTAATGTTGCTGAAGATGGCAGAACAAGATTTAATACTGTTTACCCTCCTGCGGATACAAAATAAGAAAAAATATATATTTCAGGAAAGACAAGTAATTATCGTTATTGCCAGTAACCATATACGGAAAGGAATGAAGCTTTCCTCTAAACCTAATGCTAAGCTACAGATGGAGGAAATAGGCATATTTCTCCTCGTTATAGATGTATTATTTACGACTTACATTCTAATTTTATTTATTTGGTTATGTTTAAAACCGTGGCTGATTTTACTGTAGAAAGTGTAATTGCTCTGTTTGTAAGGGGTTCTTTTAATTAATTTATTGAATTAATGTTTGACAGTATTTACCTGTACTTTCCAGTATTGAAGGTTTTTTCGTTATTATTTTTAATAATATAGATCGCTTGTCGGCCCCATTCGTCCAAGTTGACGTTAGTGCTGTAGAAAGATTTTCTGAGATTTTAATGTAATTGTCAACACCGTTGTCGATGATTTTTTTTCTCTTTTTATACTGGTATTCTATTTTATACCTTTTTTCTATTTTACTTCAATAGTTTGTAATTTTTTCGATTTGCTGTTCCTTTTCTACAAATATCCATCGTTCCTGATGAAGCATAACTTTACTTGGAACCAGATCAAAACCCTTCTTCCTGTTAGCAGGCTCAGATATTAATCAACCCATCAATGATCTGACTTAGAATAGTTATATCTGAACGCTAAATAAAAAAAGAAGAAAATCACCGATTTTTCCATCTTCGCTTTTTAAGACGATCTACCTATTCAACGTGATCTTTGACTTCCATTAGTGTCAATCACAGCAAAGGAATGTAAAAATCTTTCAATTAAATCTATTTAATTGACCATGGCAATAATAATCGCGAATTATACGAAGAATTTTTTTAAGTGAAACTTTATAAAATATTAGATTAATTTCAGAGTTAACATTTGCTGACTTCCTTCAAATATGGATCCAGTAACTTCAGTTAGACTTGTGATTTAATTTATATGCATCTTATTCTGACAATATTAGTGATTTACATCCCAGTAGCTAGGTGAATGCCTTTGATTTCATTTATTAATTGACACCAAAAAGATTCAATATCTATTGATTCTTAGAATGTGGAAGAAGCATTAAAAACTTTATTCATATAACCGATTTGAGAGGAGTTAGCTTGTTAAAGTTTAAATGACAGAATTTTTGTAAGTAATAATTACAGAAAAAATGATTACACCTGTATGATGACAAACTAAATTTAAAACTAAGTATGCCATATCATCAACTCGGTGGGCGATTGTTGTTCAGCTTAACAAGAAGTCACTTTTTCTTTCTTTTTTTTTGGGGGGCCAAAAACGCTTGGGCGTTATCTTCGTCCGGTAGCTATTATTAAAAGGGTAATATAACTCCGAAAAATAAACTATACAAGGTCTAAATGTAATATTAACCATATAATAAAAATTTACTAAAACAAGTCAAGAAGGCAAAATAAAACCAAAAACTAAAATCACAGACAAAGTTGATAAAACATTAAAGATAAAATAATAGAATAAAGAAAGTATAAAAACTTATCTAACTCTGATGGGTTATGCAAAAATATCCCACCCCGGATAGTAAAATTAAACTAAAAAATCAAATCGAAAATAAAGGTTAAAATTATTAAAAAACTCTCCTTACAGAAAAACATATATAAGTATATTAAATCCTTTAAAGTAACCCAGTACTATGCAAAAAGAGAAACATTCGCTCCAAAACCCTGCCATCATTGTCCATGACATCACAAATGCTGCTGGGTATATTAAACTGACGACGCAATGCCGCATAACATACGCAGTCCACGAGAATGTGGTGCACAGTCATGCGGCAGTTGCATCGTGTGCACAGGGGTGGGTCTCCTCCTGACATTACTTATTCGTGTGTGATCCTCGTATGCCCCAACCGTAACCGGCAGAG
Source organism: Lycorma delicatula (assembly GCF_047948215.1). Classification (NCBI taxonomy): domain Eukaryota; kingdom Metazoa; phylum Arthropoda; class Insecta; order Hemiptera; family Fulgoridae; genus Lycorma; species Lycorma delicatula. Next base: position 259,927,510 of record NC_134455.1, on the reverse strand, counting down.
GACTACTTCCTCACGACGAGAGTTCCTGCAAGAGGAGCCCCACAGCAACACTGAGTCTTTAATCCGTCGAAGTTTACTATCGACGACAGCCGTCCAGCCACTTTGCCACCTTGCTCGCAGTGATTGTTTTATATGATTAATAAAATCAAAGGTAGTAATTCGGGTGGTGAAAGGAGGCTGAATACACGCATATTTCGCAGCAGAAAGATGCGTGTATTCAGCCCTCTTATTACCAAGAATCCCAACGTGGCTAGGGATCCAGCAAAAACCTACCCCCTTATTTCGTTTTTCTAACTTAGCGATTTTATCATAAATGCCAACGACGACAGGATGTCCGAAACAAAGGTTTTCCAACGCCTGGAGAGCTCTGTACGAGTCACTGCAAATAAGAATGTTCCTATATTTAGGGCCAACGATACTTAGCCCTATCCACAGCGAGTAGTTCCGCGGTGAACACACTCGTAACACCGGGTAGGCCAAACGGCCAAACATATAAGTCTGTTCATTGAAAACAAAAGCACAACCAACGTTACCGTCATGCTTCGACCCATCAGTGTATACCACCACGTCTGGGTTCGAGTTGGCAAAGAGAAACTGGAACACCTGCTGGTAAACAATAGGTAGCGTTGATTGTTTATCATAGGTTGTAAGATCAAACGTAAAATTTACATGGTTTATTCTCCACGGGGGATTCGAGCACGGACATGATGGAAAGAACGAGGGAGTGCCAACATTCATACGCTGCAGCAGACGTCGTGTACGGACACCCACAGGCGCAATACAACGTGGACGGTCCTCATACTTCCTCAAATTAGGATTCTTAAGAACTGGGTCAAAAGCTGGGTGATTCGGCTGTCCGCTGAGACGGGCAAAATAAGATAACAAAAGCTGGTCTCGTCTACCCCAAAGTGATGGCTCACCACTGTCTACAAGTAAGCTTGCGATAGGGCTTGATCTAAACGCACCCGTGGGAAGCCGAAGAAAAGAATGATGCACACCGTCCAGCATCTTAAGTACGGTTTGACGAGCTGAGGAATAGGCGACACAACCATAATCCAAGCGGGAATGAACAAGGGAGTAGTAAAAACGTAACATACACGACCGATCGGCCCCCCAGTTAGTGTTACTTAGGAGCCGCATCACATCCAAAAGTTTGGAACACTTTGTCCTCAAATCTCTCATATGTGTGACCCAAGTAAGACGGCTATCAAAAAGCAAACCCAGAAACCTGACGTAAGTAGAGACAGCAATAAGCTCCCTGTTCAGAAAAACACGCGGATTAGAAGGGTTCTGTAGCCGAGAAAAGACTACACATTTCGTCTTGTCGGGGGAAAATGTGAAACCAGTAGTCCCTGACCAAGCCTCAGGGCGAAATATAGTGTTCTGCATCAGTCGCTCCGCAGTGGGTGTAGAGCGGCTCGCAACGTAAATAACAAAATCATCAACGAAAAGACAACAAGAGACAGGAGCCTGTAACAAGTGGTAATGCTGTTTATGGCCACAGAAAACAAGGTGGCACATAATACACTACCTTGCGGTACCCCATTTTCTGAGACGACACTGTCCGAAAGTGAATCGTCTACACGAACACGAAACATCCGGTGATTCAAGAATCCCCGGATAAAAGCAAGCATGTTGCCAGTGATCCCCCACCTCCGAAGGATGTTTAGAATGCCACGTCGCCAGGCCGTGTCGTATGCCTTTTTTATATCGAAAAAGATAGCAACGAGGTGTTGGCGGTTCAGGAAGGCGTTTTGTATGGCTGTCTCCATCGACACCAAATGGTCAATGGAAGATCTCCCATGTCGGAAACCACACTGTTCCGAAGAAAGAAAGCCATGTTTCTCTAAGTACCACGCAAGCCTGCGGTTCAGCATCCTCCCCATTACTTTACACAACACGCTTGTTAAAGAAATAGGGCGACCCTCACCAACGCAACTTGCAACAGAGACAGAGCAACTATGCAACTATGCAACTTGAAGGGGACAGAGATCTTCAATGCAACAGCAGGAACGAGAGTACTCAGTCGAATCCTTGTAGCTGATACCTCATTCTTCATGAAAATAGCCACTCCACCACTCTCTCTACCGTCCACTATACAGTCGAACCTCTCACAAAAGTATCCCCTGAATGCGATTGGGTCATGTCGCAGAAGATGAATCTCCTGGAAACACATGACAATCGGATCATACAGCTGCGCCAGTTCTCCAATATCTGCAATGCGGGACCGTACACCTCGAACATTCCACTGAATAATGTTCATAAAATTAAAATAAAGCAAAAAATATAAATATAATAATAATAAATAATAAGAAACATAATAAATAATAAATATACTCAGGAAACTATACAGAATTCAGTTGTACGTGATTCTATTTTTCTTTTTTGTGTTCTTCACCTTAGATAACTCCGACGCATTTGAGTCAGCAGGTTCCTCGACCATATCCTCCAGTATATGGGGTGACGGCGGAGGAAATTTACGAGAACGGGATGTGGCTACTGACATCCCAGAGTGGGTGGCCATGAGGGTCACTTTCGTGGGGCCCTTGTTAGTCGGCTTACTGTCATCGGTGGTAGACTCTTCCCGTACCGGCAGCACGTTGGGAGCAGGACATTTTTTATGGAACACACTGTTGGAGTTACTGCGACACAGGAGTTTTCATTCGCCCTTGTCAGCCCGGAAACAGTGGCTGTCGGCAGCACTTTGGGAGTAGGAACTTTCGTACTTACCACACTGCTGGGTTCAGTTGCAACGCAGGACTTCTCACTCATCCTTGTCAGCCCGGAAATAGTGGCCGTAAGCGAAGCAACCTGATCAGAAAGCGAGCTTCTTAAGTTCCGTGCAGGATCCGCACTGTGGAGTATGAGCAGGTGAAGCAGCCTGTTTTGACGCAGCAGTGGCGAAGGACACATCAGGTTGAACGAGGTTCCGTGAGTTAACCACCTTCCTGTACTCCCTGCGTGCAGCCGGGAAGGATAGTTTCTGTTCAGTACAGATCCTGAGAATCGCCTTCTCTTCCTTAAAAGTTGGGCAATCTCGGGAGCGAGCCGTATGCGAACCATTGCAGTTCGCATATTTTTCTCTTTCTTCTCAGGTAGCATCATTGTGGCCTTCAGTAGCACATCGAGCACAGAACTCTGACCTCGAGCAAGATGTTGTAGTGTGACCGTACCTTTGGCATCTGAAACACCGCCGTGGGTTGGGAATGAACTGGCGTACCCGAAAGGAGAGGTAACCCACTTTAATCCTCTATGGAGGAACAGGAAGACCGAACGTCAGTATAAGGGACGGCGTCGGTTCTTCCGTCCCGTTCTGCCGTTTCATCATACGTCTCACCTCTACAACACCTTGAGTACTAAGTTCGTCAGTAATTTCCCTCAATTTCATTTCTAGAAGATCAGGACAAAAAACCACCCCTCGGCTGGTATTCAGGGTCTTGTGGCATGCCGTACTTACGATTATGCCGCCCATATTGGTCAGACGTAACAAAGATCGACACTGCTCGTCGTTATACGTCTCTACTAGAATTGTCGCATCACGTAATTTTTTAATGTTCTTCGGAGAACCAATACAGTCTGTGATGCATTTACTAATCAGGAAAGGTGAGACCTTTTGAAGAGAGCCACCCTCCTGATTATTCTTAACAACAACAAATCGGACATTCTTGCACCTAACACCATCTTCATTAGCTGTAGCAAAATTATCCTCGTCATACGATGCTGACCGAGGCCTTTTCACAAAACTTAAAGTGGTGGTTTTTTCAGATGAACCACCAACCATCATAGAATTGATTGTAGGAACTGAAATTTTGGTCCCACGAGAACCGGCGATTCAATAGACCACTCCAGCAGAGCGCACGCGTACTGGAGCTAGAGCTAAATACAACTGGGTTTCCTGTGGTGCCCAGAGGACATCGTTCGAGACTCACTACGTAGAGCCATTCACCCATCGGCACGATAGTTCCCACCTTGGGTTACGGTTGCAGTTCGTACGATGTCGCAACACCATCAAGTGTAAGTGAAAGAGAAAACTGTGTTGGATGTTGTTGTGTAGCCGAGTAAAGGTACATGTTGTAATTCATGTAGTGTACCTGGTGTAGCATACGTGTATAGTGAAAAGTATTCTGCAGCCAAGTGTGTAGTGGGAAGAAAAGCTGCAGATGCTAGACCCGTGGGGACGCCAACCCCCAAAGTCTTAAAGAATAAGACTCCCCTTCGCGGCACTTTTTACTGTGTAGAACATAGTGATATGAGCAAATTATTCATTATTAATATAAAAATTGATTAATTCTTAATAATTGTGTTAAATACATTTTCTACTTAATAAACAACATCTGTTCTCTTTTGTCAAACAGTTATTGTCAATTTTTTCATGATTACTTTGGCAACATTATATAAACTTATCCAAAGAATTATTTTTGTGCATAAATATGTTACGAAACCCAATAATCTGTAAATAAAAGAGTACATTTGTGTGTTATATTCAGTTATTTTGTTACTAGAGATGCATATTTACAAATAGTCGTTAATAATGTTAATTTTCCTCTAAAAGGCACAACTGGAGAGGCTACTTACAGAAGTTACTCTGTGTACTTTATTTACTTTTCTACGTACTAAACTAACTCATAAAATCACATCATAAACTAAATACTTAACTATAACCAAACGTTTTCAGGTATTTTTAGTACCATTATAAAGGGGTTTTTTTAACTGCCATGGACTAGGTTAGCAGCAATCATTAATTTTTGTGATTTAATGTAGCAATATAAATATTAATACTAATTTGCTTAAAAGAATGGATATTTTGAATAATGTGAGAAAAATAAAAATTTAGAACAATTTACACTCCGGCAGAAGAATCTAAAATTTAAATAAATAAGCAATATCAATTAAAAGGATTCATTTTTTATATTTATTTATTTTATTATTGGAGTGATTGGTTTTGATATCCAGCAGTTAATAACAAAAAATGGTAATTTAAACCTGTTTTAGAGTATTTAATTACAATTATTTATTAGCAGAAACCTTCACTAATATTTTTAAATAAATACGTAATTTAAAAAAAAATAGTAAATAACTAAGCACATATAGGGATTGGATTTTATAAGAATTTGTTATATTGGAACGAGTTAAATTTAATTACAGTATTTATATGGATTTTCTGAAATTATAAGAATAAATTATTAAATTACATTATTGTTAATGAGCTTTGTGTGATGGTAAAATAAATCTTAATAATCCTTACCTGTCATGTCAGAATACAAATCTTGAATTTTGAAGAAAAAAATGTACAATAAGAGTCACCTTAACATTTAGCATTTTATTAATTTTATTTAAACGAAAATTAATATTTTTTTTAACCTTTTCCTGATTCTTTTTAAATAATAAAAATGTCAACTTTCCATTAAAGGAAAATAATAATAATAATAATAATAATAATAATAATAATAATAATAATAATAATAATAATAATAATAATTTACGTATATCCAACAAATTATTTGTTATTACTATTATTATATTACCTTAATTCTTTCTTACATGTAACCCCAGTGTTTTTCGGTGATCCTATTTTAAGGCAATCATATAAACAAAGCAATTGCTGAGGTAAATCCAACGGTAATCCGTTGGATACGCCGGAGTTAAAAAATTTATTTATTTCATGTATTTATGTATTTTTCAAGACTTTCATTTTTTTCAATTTAGAAAATTAATTTATCTCTGTAATTTCGTTTCTTTACCATATCGCTATACGTCCGTTCATTATCAATCGTGGTAATTCAAACGTATATTTTATATCTACTTCGTAAAAAGCCGTCGATCTGTGGTTACAATGACGTAACATTCGTTCATACATTTATAATAATTATCTATAACAGATTATGTACTCTTCTTTCATAGACTGATGAAGGCACAGTACAAAGAAAAGAAATACTTTGTAAACTCATTTGACAAATTCGTGACAAAGATTGAATAATATTACCTTTCTATGATCTTGAGCCTAAGCGGTAAAATCTGTCGATCGTTAAATCTTGAAATCAGACTTCGCATAGTTAAGAAAATCAATGAAAATATATTATTTTTTATTAACTACATAGAAGTTGTAACGTAAGATGCTTCCGCCAAAACGGCCGGTGAGAGAATATTTCATAATATAATAATTTTTATCTGAATTATTTTCTTTGATCTGGAAGTATCGGTACCTAAACCTCATAGGATCTTATGTAATATGGATGAAATAGTAATTTTTTGCTTCTTGTTATTTGTGAAATCACTTTTTTAGCCTCTACAAAAAACATTTTGTTTATTTTAACATAGTTTTCTGTTTTTTATACTGTGCTTCGTAGTTTTGTGGTACACATAATAAACCATGTATAATTTTTTCGGTTTTTTTGGTCACCTTTTATCCTCATGTTGGCATATCTCAGAAGTGGGATAAAAGATTTTTAGCAAAGATAAAGTTTTGTCAATAGCTTTCTATCCCATCCGAATCTGATCGACCCTACCAGGTATCATCGTGTGGTTACAGTCCAGGTTGTGCTTAGTATTATAATATATGAAAATTAATCAGTGTTTCCCTTCTATAAATTTATAATGTAAAACGTTTTAATTCATGAATTTTTTTTATTTGCACTTTTACTTTTTTCTATATTTCCCCATACAAATACCATCATAACGTTTGCTAATCCTATAAGTACGAATGACTGACGAATAACATTTTCTAAGACAATATAAAAAGTTAATGAATTTAAAGTATGAAGAGGGCTCTCAAGAAAGGTAATTATTTGCGCTATAAGTAAAATTAAAAAAAAATTCATAAATAAGCAAGAAAAAATTTATCCTTCAGATATTTTTATCGAGTTAAGATGCCCCTTTCTTCTGTCTCAATATCCTGTTGACAGATATTTTTCTACTTTAATAGTATCAGTGATATGTAACTGCCACCCTACCTCAGAATCAAAAGGCTTTACGTCAACCCCTTTCTGAGATATTAAACAAAATGGGAAGCAAAATACAAACACAAATTTCTGTAAGCGAAATTTTACCGGTCCTGGGATTAACATGGTCTCCGGATCAGAGAATACATATATTGATGGGACAATTTAGATAAGATAAAAATCAAACAGAAAGTATTGCCTTTCTCTTGCTGATAATCTATAACCTGGGAAATAAAAAATTAAACTTGCTTTTGATTTCAGATATACATAGATAGGTTAGTGCGTGGTTTGTGCTTTTCTAGTGGGGATGCTGAACGTTAGTATAAATGTTTTTTGCTTAGGAATCTGGAATGAATATTTAGTAGCGTATAAAAAGTTCTATTTTATACACGTGCTGTTCAAAAAAATGGAAGTTCATTCTGTATATTTCCACCCCTTACCCATTTAAAGAACTTTTACGGAATAAATCTAATGCTAATTCTAAAGAATGTTCATTGCAAAACAAGAAATGACGGAAAATATATCATGCGAAAACGAGGTATGATTTATTGCTCATTGTATCTATTTTTTAATAACTTAGATTTCCTTAATATTTTTAAAGTTATTTGTAAGCTGCATACAGAATTCCAGTATAATTTAAAAATAAATCTAAATAAAATATAAATGTTATCTCATTACGCTATTTAAAGATTATCATAATGTTGCACGTTATGTATAAAACGTACAACGTCCCGGTTAACTGAATTTTCTACAATAACTTTTCAGAATTTTATCGCTGCTTTAAAACCATGTACAGAAGTGCAATATGACGCAACAATCCACCAAATTCATCAAGATTATATTCCGTCCCTCTACGCACCCTCCAACGATCCTGCAAATAAATCCCTGCAACAAAATGACACAGAACTCGAATTGCCAGTTAAAATACCCAAAAACGATAAGAGGATGTTTTATAAGCTACGTTGCAAAATCCGCTTCGGGGATTTGCCGTTTCAGTAGGAATTGAAAAATTTTTCAGTTGAGATAATAAATATAAAAGTACATATTTTATGAGGGCCATGGTAGTACAGAAAAATATTTCTAAGTTTTTTCACATTCAACTGACAGTTTTCTTTTCCATCATGGAAAAGAATGAAGGATTCAACGTCTAAGTACAATAAAATTCTGCAATTGAAAATTTTGAATGTACATTTTTAATATTTCATCGTTTTTCAAAATCGTTTAACTATTTTCCATATTAAAAGTTTTTTTTGAGATCTAATATAGTTCTAAAATCCAAAACATAGCGTTTATTGCAGCATAAATCGATCCATCGTAAATTTATACTATTACTCGTATATAACAAAACAAACTTATTTGTGTAAATAATACAATATCTGTTTAGCCAGACTAAATTCAAGAACCATCACACCGATATGAAAGATTGCTACTAGTTTTTTAAGGTTACTCATTTCCGAATGAGTTTTGTATACATTACGTAAAGAAATGACCTTTCACGTAGACCACAATATATCTCACTCTAGTATCATTCCATGGTAATTAATTGGGTACTTATTAATAATGTGTGGATAAAAAATTGTCTTATTGTGTTATTACAAGGAATACGTTCATCACATATCTGCCAAAATTTTAATCCTGTCCTACAGGTCCAAAAGCGTAACATCAAAAAGGGGGTTGAAAATTGTAAACACTCATAATCCTTCTTGACACCCTCGATTGTTAAGCTTCGATACTCAGATTCTTCTTTTCCAAAATTTCTTCTTTTCTCAGAAAAGAATTATATTACTGTATAAGAGAAGAAAGATTCAAACCCTCTTGTTTCTCATGGTCTCGTGTTTCCCCTTTCACTAAATTAAGAAAAACTTAGTTAAGGTATTTCAATTTTTCGTTTTTGAAATGTCTTCTATCTTAATAAAAAATTAAGACATGTAGGATAAAAGATGGTTCTTTCCTTCACGCTTTCAAACGGCTAATTTCTGCTAGCTTTCTCTGTTAAATAAGTTTAAAATATAATAACGTTGAAAACTTTTCCTCAAAAGAATTCTACCAAAATAAAAAATATAAATGATGTGTAATACTATCAGGCTTTAAGAAAATTTACCTCCCCAACTTCTGAAATGAATAAAAATCTAGAATATCGAAATTAAAAATGATTTTTTTCAAGTCCTTAAAGAAATTAATTAATTATATCTTAGAAAAAGAGGTTCATACATTTTGCCTTCAAATAAGAATGATAATAAAAAAATAACTAAAATTCAAAATGGCTTGAAGAGTTCGAGACTCTTCAGTCTTTAAGTTCGTGTATCTTTCCAAAGGCCCCTATATTAACAAATAAAGTATTGTGATATTTTCAGAATTACAGAAAATATGGGAAACCATATCATACAGCGCTTTTTAGAAACTCAAAATGAGACATTGTTTGGACACGAGTATAAAAAAGCTATTACAAAAAAAAAATTAATTAAAAATTAGAAAATTTAATTATTTTGTATTAATATGGTTGATACACAAATTGTGAAACACAATACAGATATAAATTAAAACATCTTACTCCTCATCTTTGTTCTTTACTAATTGTTACTATTTTTACGTTTAAATAAAATAAACTTCCTTAGAATAGAAAGCTCTTTAAACTTTAACGTTTGAAGAAAATAGATTAATATTTTTTTTGTTATGTAATTTTAATAACATAAATCATTAAGTTATTTTAAATATTCACATTCTCCTTAAATAAAAGGAAAGGAAAGGAACTCGCTAATTGTGTGTTATAGCAGCTACCTGAATCATTGGAATGAATTTTTCTTAGAATCTGCCTTATGACAGGCTGATGATTTAGATTTTGTTCAAATAGCATTCCTCAGCATGTTCCAATACAATAATTCATCGTCTTAAAGTAGATTCAAATAAATATAATAAATGGTTTTCCGAGCATAATGAAAAAAACGAATTTCCAAATTATATATTTTCCATTTCTCCGAAAGAAAAGGAGTAAAGGTAATTTCTACATTACTTAAAAAAAAATAAATTCGTTAAAAATACTTATAATGCATCTATTACGTTAACAGATACAATCATGGGACTTCCTTATTAACTAACGGGACTTCAATTGACCAATGGGACTTAACTCATGGGACTTTGTATAAAACTAATTTTAGTTTCTGATGCTCGGTCTGACTTAATTTGAATAATATACAGTCCCTCACCATGACGGGCTCACGGTGAGCCCATTCGCCCAGAATGGGCGAATAATTAAACATTACAGGCACAAAAAACGGCTGTTTTGATAGCAGGCAGAGCCGAATTTTGTCTAATTCATACAAAACATTTTCAGAATTTCAGAGACGATTAAAAAAATTAATAGTGCGTTAAGTAAGAAGCTTTTACAATTACCAACGTCATCAACAAACTAGAAAAATACGGTAATTTGCAATTTTTCCAGTCATCATAATATTACTTAAAAACAATAAATGTACAACATCACCTTGGCACGCTCAACTGAATTAAATTAAAACCTGCTTGCTTTACCGGTTCTTACATGGAGGTGACAACTGACAAATTATCTCTAAACAAAAACGATATTAGTCCTTCTACTCCATTATCTTTATTTATGCATTAAAATTAATCTTTCCCTTTACTGTTTTTTTTTTCTTTTTCTCTTTTATATCAATGGTATCAACTGGTAAACATGCCTCTATATTTAATTTTTTTCAACTATATTTTTATCTAAATGATGAAGGAGGCCAGGCTGGTCCTCCTCCCGAAGCCAGGAACGGGATAGGAAGGCATCCCGAGGTACGGGCCGATCAGCTTAATCAACACCTTGGGCAAACTATACAAACGTCTCCTGGCCGAATGTATACCAACAAAACTAGACGGCGGGGGGATTTTCCCCTAACAAATTCGGGTTTGTAGTAAAGCTTGTGGTCGGCTGGGCACGAAACCCAGCCGCAGGGACATGGTGCCGGAGAAAGATCCCGTAGTCGTTCTACCAGACATCAAGAACGGATTTAATAGCTTGCCATGGTGGGTGATAAGGAGATCACTACAAGAGAGGGGGATCAGCGGGACCATTACTGGCGGCGGTCAAAAACTATCCCCATGATCGCTTCCTGACGGCTGAGACGGATGATGGGACAGTTGAGTTCGAAATGCATGGCGGGGATCCTAGGGGCTGGGTGCTGGGCCCCTTGATATGGACCATGGCGTACGATGATCTTCTGCGGCAGGAGTTTATTGGAGACACGCAAGCGATCGTGTACGCTGATGACTTGGCACTCCTGGTGGCAGGCCACACGGAAGACGACGTATTGCAAACTGCGAACGGGGCCATAGCAATGGTGAACGAGTGGTTAGGAGAGAAGGGTTTGAGCTTAGCCACACGCAATACGGCTTTGGTCCCGATCGTTGGTAGACGACCAATCTGGTTGCTGTCGATCAGGGTCGACAATGTCACAGTGCAGTCATCGTGATGTGCCAAGTATCTCGGCGTCTGGCTCGACAGGTCGGGCCTGTTCAACACGCACCTAAGGGAGGTTACTGGTAGGGAAAAGTCCGTTATGAACAACCTCGGACGACTGATGACCACAACAGAGGGACTCCGGGTAAGAAAGAGAAGAATGATCCTCTTTGTGGCTTCCTCTTTTCTGCTGTACGCGGTGCCAGCATGGACTGATACGCATGGACAAGAAGAAAAATGTAAAGATGCTATCATCACTGCAACGACGCGGCCATCCGGATTACGTAGGCATACAGATATGTGTCGAGAGATGCCGTGGAGGTGATAGGCGGTGTGTCCCCAATTCAGCTTCGAACAAAACAGTTGGTTGACACGTACGAGGTAATGACCAAAACGGTAGCTAGGGGGAGGACGATCCAGTCAACGGTGGCTAGGAGGAGGCAGGCATAGTGGGATAGATCGACTAAGCGTGTGTGGACTAGAAGATATATCCCGCGACTGGAGCCATAGATTCGAAGGAAACATGGGGAGGTGGATTATTTTACCAGTTTCTCTCCGCCCATGGCAATTTCGGGACGTACCTCCATAGATTCAAAAGGAGAAGATCCCTGAGGTGCGTCTACTGCGGATAGGAGGACTCCCCAGAACACACCTTTTACATGTGTCACAGATGGGATGAAGACAGGAAGAGATTCAGGTTGGAGTGTCTCACGCCATAGAATGCCAGTGGATTTTGTATATATTGTAATGCTAATTTGCCATAGGCAAATTAACAAAAAGGCTCAGACGCCTTCTTGTAGGTGCTGGAAGCAGGCCCCATAATAGGGGTAGAGTTAGTTAATAAAATTATGGAAAATTGTCATTGTTAGTTGTAAATATTTATTGAATTTTGTTGTAAAAGTGTGAATGTTGTTGTGTGTGTGTTGTTGCATAACTGTGAATTTTGTATAAATGTGTGATGTTAAACTGTCAGAGAGCTTGGATCCCTCTTGCGGCGCTAGTTGCAGTCCCCAAAATGCAGGTAAGATAAGTTAATAAACTTATGGTGAAACTGTCATCGTTAGTCTTTAAGTATATAATTGAATTTTGTAGTAAGAGTATAATATAATTATTAAATTTTGTAGAACAAGTAATATTCAAATAACAGAGGGCTTGAACATCTCTTTTGGGTGCAGGGCACAGCCCCTATAATAGGGGTAAATTTGTTAATAGCGATCGGTACATAGATGTTTAAGGCCTGGAGGCTTGCTCACCTCAACAGAGAGCGCAAGGAGCAATACTGAGTAGGATGTAAAATAAAAATTGTCATTGTTAGTTTCAAGAATTTAACTCCACATATATGTGGATCTTGTGTATATCGTGGAAAATTAAATAATATTGTAGTCTTAAGTGTTCAATTGTGTTCTGTTGTAAATATGTAATATTCTTTATTTTTGGTAAATTCGCCAGTGGATTCTGACGCATTCCAGCAGGTGCTTGGTGCAATCCCCCCAAGGGGGAAATAGGTTAACTTCGTATTGCAAACAGGAAAACAGATGCTCAACGGCTTTGAGCACTAGCTTGCTTTGTCAACAAGGGCAAGGAACAATAAATTAGAAGGAGATTTATTTCAACTCTCTTGATGGTTAGATTCGGTCAACTAAATGTCCAGGGTGCCTGTGTTGTCCAAGTTGAGTTATGTGAGGTTCTCGTAAAACGGAGTCTCGATGTTGTTCTTCTACATCACCCGTACTTGGTAAAGTGTGAGATCTGCCAGGTTTTTCAGGTTGGAAGAAGTTTTTCGTTGGTGACAGACATCCGCCATTCTGTGCAGGAAATCTTTAGGTAGCGTATTCATATGGCAAGCCTCTGACACGCATAACATCGTTGTCAGCTTGGAGTGGATAGTTTGGATCTAGTTGTTGTTAGTTCATACTTTCAGTACAGGGATCCACTGAAGAGCATTTGGAAAAATGGAGACATTTGGAGTACTGTTGTGCTGATCGATTCAATTCTTATAGATACTGGTGTGAACGCCAAATCGCCTCTTTGGCCCACTGGGATCACGAACGATGGTAGCGAACTGATTGAAGATTTTATCGCGCAGCATCATTTTGATGTTTTTAATGTATCCGACGAATTGTCTACTTTCGCCGGTGGTGTCGAAGGGCGGAGGGCCTTCCGTGGTACCAACATCGATATTACCATTGGTAAAGACGTCGCTGGTAGGATTCAGAACTGGTCTGTAGTCGATGATTGCGCGAGTGATCATCGGCTAATAGTTTTTTATTTGGTACGCGGGCTGCGCGATGTGTATAGGAGATACATCCCTGTTCAGCAGGGGCGCTTCCTGCACAGGCGGGCAGATTGGCCCAAGTTTTCTAATATTCTTGCGGCTAGGCTTCGAGTGTTTACTGAAAGACTGGCCGGTTAGATGACCTGGCAGAAAATATTTCTTCTGCGGCAGTTGAAGCCACTGAATAGTCAATTCCGAGAGGTACGGTTCGAAAGTAGCTGGATGGCGGACTCGAGACTTGACCGCAATGAAACGGACTGTGAGCCGGCTCAGGAGAGCCGCACAGCGTGAGGGTGATCCTGTTCGGTGTGCGGCCTTGCTTGCGGACTATCTTCGGAATTAGGACCGAATATTTTCATATGGTTAGGTTTTCTAAGCGTGATTCCAGGCTCCGCTTTGTAAAAGAGCAGGGAAATAAGGACCCATGGGATGTCGTTTATAGAGCTTTTTGTTATAAGAAGAGAAAAGACATTCTTCTGTCGGCAATCTCGATCCAGGGTGGAGTTGTTATAGACAAAGTTCGTGTACCCACTTTTCTGATTAACGATCTGTTTCCAGATGATGCTGAGGCTGGTGTGACCTCTTATCATCGACGTGTTCGCAGGAAAGTCGTAGGTTTTTGCTCTGAGAAAAATGTCTTCTGAAATTACTGAGGAAGAAATACACCAAGTAAATTGTAGCCTGGCTAGGAATAAAGCCCCCGGATATGGTTATATAACAGTGTAACACCTTGTTCGCACGTTGTCATTGATTCTTGGTCCCCTGACTAGGGTTTTTAGTAGGTTGTTTTTTGCTGGATATATCTCAGTGTATTAGAAACGTGGTCCACGACTCTTCAAACGTGGCTCACTGTAAGTTCTTCATACCTTTGACAGAGCGTCCTCTGACGCTCTGCCTGTAGTAGGTAGGTTATTTCGAGAACGTCTTGTATCTCCGCATCAATAGTTGGTTAAGTTCTAACCATTTGCCGATGGACAACCAGTATGGTTTCCGTCCTGGCAAGGACACAGAGGACACTATTCTTAGGATAATGTATTTGGCTTCGACCAGCGAGTGCAAATATGTACTCGGAGTCTTATTAGATATATCCGAGCCTTCAAAAACCTGTGGTGGCCCTCTGCCTTGTTTCAGTTGTAGCAGCGTAGATCCACACAAAATGAGATTGAGAATCTTTCGAGCTATTTCAACAACAGAACCGTCGTTCTTCGTGACAACGGCTCGGAAGTAGGAAAGACCCTGTCTAAAGGTTGTCCACAGGGCAGTGTTTGTGAAGGTCCCCTCGTCTGGATCCTTCAGTTAGACTCTCTCATGCGATTGCGGATGCCCTGTGGCTGTCGCATCGTTGCTTAAGCTGACGATGGGATGCTGCTGGCCGAGGGTAGCTCGCATGCTGAGATAGAACTCAGAGCGACTCAGGCATGTAAGGTACTAAGGTTGTGGAGACTTCACCATAAGATGTTTTCAGTGCGAAGAAAATCACTATGATGTTTCTTAATGGTCGTCTAGCCGCGACCCATCACCCGCGGGTAGTGATGGACGGCCTTCCGATTAGGTATGTCACGTTTAGAAATATCTGGGTGTCACGATTAATGAGAGGCTTTAATTCAGGAAGCACCTTCAATTTGTCGCAAAAAAAGGCTATAGATGCCTTTGTAGAGTCATCCGTCTGGCTTAGGGATTGAATTATTGTATCATGCGTACTCTTTACAAAGATGTCTGCGAGGTCATAATGTTGTACGCTACGCCAGTCTGGTCTCATCGTTTATAATTCCAATGCTGTAGGGACATTTTATTGCATGCCCAGCGTCTTCTACTGATAGTTGTCGGAGGCTTCAGAACTGTCTTGAGAGAGTTAGTCTCTGTGATCACCGGCATTGACATTCTAGATACGGAACGTAGCAAGCGGTATGTTTCTAAGAAGGAAGGCCTTCTTATTTCTGGGCGTATGCCAGAGATTGAAGACGAAAGTTTTGACTCTTGGCAAATTAGGTTGAATGTTTCCTCTTCTGAATGATACACGCATGATATATTTCCAAATGTTAGGGAGCTGTGAGCAGTAAGGTGGGTTTCCCTAATCAATACAATTCAATTCATTTCAGGACATGGTGCATTTAGGAATAGTTTGGCTAGGTTTGGTTTGACTGATTCGGGGTTATGCCCGGATTGTAGGGTCGATGAGACTGCGGACCATTTCCTTTATGTTTGTCCCCGGTACGAGGCTGAACATACCAGAGTTGTTAGGGAGTTCAAGAGAGTAAATTCCTTTCTTGTTCTGTGAGTCTTCCAATTGACTCGCAGAGAATGGACTATCGTGGCTGGCTTCCTCTGTTTTCTCCTACTGAGCAGAACAACTGAAGGTGTATAAGTAGAGTAGCACACTGGGTGGCTAGGGACCGCCTGGACAGTTGATTGGCCGGAGTTAGGCATGTTGGCATCGAGCCACTGTTAGTAAAATAAGTTATTGTGATTATTATTAAAATGTTTGCTGTCGGCCGAACGATGACTACACTGCGAGGGTATGGGTAACCATGCACTCGTGAGGTGTAGCGTCGTTTTGACGAGGGCATTTATTTTGAACGAGCAAGCATCACTGTCGTTGGGAAGGTGACTGCACTGCCGAGGGCATGGATTCCCATTCAGCCGTGAGGTGTAGCGCCATCTCAACGATGGTAGTTAAGTGAAAGTTAATATCACGCGGGACAATCAGCGTTGAAGCTGATTGGGAGTAGAAGGTCTGTCTGCCTCTCACTTGTAGGCCAGACCGGAATCCATATTTGTGACCAAGTTAAGGATATGAACTAAGTTGATTTCACTAAGGGAACTAGTCTAGTCTTTCAATGAAGATACCCAAGAACTAAGGGAACTAGGAATAGATTTCTTTGTTGTGTACAACATTTTTTTGATGGTATGTTATCTATTCAATTGCCTCAAATATTATGAGATATTTACTGACAAATTGGCTCTATAAACTGTAGAATTAGACGCGGGGTTCGTGCTTCTGCGAACCCGGTTAGCTAGTTTAGAGGTAAACTATGTAGGACAGTCAAGATTGTCCGAAAGAAGCTTACTGCGAAGACGAAAACCGAGTCATTAACCCACCGATGCAAATGTCTACCAAGGCATTTACATCCGTGGTATCCCAACGAAGCCTGGCTTATTACTGTGAGATTTAAAGAGTTAGAGGGCAAAAGAGGACTCCCGTTAAAGCCGATTAAGGCTTTGATGTGTGGGGGGGGGGGATGGCAATCGGAATCGTCACACAAAACGGGTATCTTCTCCTACGGGGGTTGGGATGTCTCCAAACATCAATTTTGCGCAAAGTATTTAAAATTACACACAACGTTCAAAAAGTTTATATAAAATTGAAGATATCGAGTCGCACTGATTCGGTACAATACCGTGAAAAACAGATTTAAAAGTGAGACTAATTGTTGCAATATACAACATGATTGGAAAATTACCTTCTTTTAAAGATAAGCTTTAAAAACTACTTATTTTATCGCTAATAAATTTGAGAAATTCTTAAAAATCTAAGTCCTATTAATTTTTGTACACATAAAGAAAAAAATAAACTTCTTTATCTTCTTTGCTTGTTACAGGAGACATAAAATCCTGCTTTACCATCACCACTGACTATGTAAAACATTACGTTAAAATTATGCCGAAGTGCATTGACATCATTAAAAACATTACCAGAAGTCGACTAATCAAATAATTACTCACCAGTGACTCCAGAAAATGTTTTAGAATTACACATTTAATTTTGTAACCAAACTCTTTCTCCAGCAGTTTATTTACCAGCTGGTTGCCAAAAATGTTTAACATTAACTTTATCTATCATTAATTTATTAAAATAAAGTTCATTTCTTCATTTAATTTCTTATTCAATTTATTGTGATAAGCTGGTATGGTTTAAAATAATTCATTTTTGGAGATAACATCTATTTTTTAAAAGTTTAACTTTTTCTTTAATAAGACAAAGTCAATCCATTTATTCATTATCACAGTAATTTTCAATTTAGTTGTATTGCCAAAGGCTAAGTCAAACCAAATTTATTTTAAAATTTTGATTCAATGAAAAAGCGATTTAGCCGATGATTGAAAATTTTACATGAAATAAAATGCTATAAAATATTTCAAAACAGTAATTATCTGGATAAATCTACACCTAAGCTTTCCTTAAAGTTAATAAATACAATGGTAAAGAGTTAATCAATCTAACCGATGAAGTAGCTCGGTATCCGAAATCTTTCTAAACAAATGTCTTAACTGAGGTATTTCATTGGGTATATACGAATATTATTATGACTCGTGGAAGGTAGAGATTACTTTACCATTTGTAACTTTAGCTCTATACTTTTGCCAATGAGTTTGTTGCTCAATAATTCGCTTCATAATAATAATAAAAAAAAATTAAGAAAGTAGATTTTCTTTAAATTTATAACGAATTTTTTGCGTAAAAGAGGCAAAAAGAAACTCTGGAAATATATTAGTGATTGCTTAACATTTCTTACTGTCATTAACAAATTATGGCATTTTTAAACGTTTCCCGCTTATCGTGCAAATATATTTAATAATTAAAGCAAGCATAATTACGATGGAAATATTGAAAAACCGATTCTTTAAAATAACTTCAGCAGAGAGAAAAAATACTGTAATTTCACATAACATTAACATAAACAACATTCATTAACAACATGGAAAACTGCTTTTAAGAAAGTATGCCGGTTTATAATTTTTTTTGCACAATCATTATATTGCTCTTAGCCGACCCTGAGGAAAAATATTTAATCACATTTTTACTTAAAAATAATATTTCATCCACGACGTAATAATTATTATTTTTTTATTACTATTCACGCTTTCTATCGCAACTTTACAAAAAGAATATATCACTTATTTATTAATAAACACAACTGTTCATTATTGAAATAAATATTTCATAAAAAAATAACCGAGAAAATTAGAAAACATTCGGTCAAAAGACGCCCAGATTTGTCTGGGACAATGAAAAATATAAGATATTAATGAACGTAGAAGTATGTTTAGAAATGTCATGCTAGTTTAACGTGGATTTGAAGTCGTCACTAAAACATAATTAACAGAGGGTTTTTTCCATTTTTTTGAGAAAATGTTTGTAATGAAATTAAATTTCATTGGTTAAAAGAAAAGTTACTGCGAACACCATTTTTTACGGTTATTTTAAGGAGAGTTATTAAGTTTCAAATTTACCGGACAATACTTAAAGGATGTGTTTCAAATAAAATTATGTAATCGTGTTGCAAGGTGACGTTGAGGAAGTACATTGCCTGCGCTGTAAGCCCTAGAAATGGTGTAATACCAATTGTTTTTACTATAGTTTCGCTAAATAATTGAGAAAATTCCGAATCTTGTTGCGAGTTCGTCGTATATACCTTTACAATAAACTTAATAATCTTTGCATCCAGGGACGTGTTTAATTTATTTTGACACAATGAAGTAATTTAAGTAAGGTAACAAAATATTTCCTCATAAAATATTTGAAAATAAACGTCACTCACCTTCCGTACTCACCACGCTACCACATCAATCTCGGCTATTATTAATAAATCCCGAGTATTATTAATTGTTACTTCATTTTTTCCTAAAGTTAATTCTATGAAGTGACTAATTAAAATCCTATATTTTTTTGGTAAATTACTGAAGTTATAAGTGTCGACTAGTTATTAATATATTAAAATTTAATTTAATTGTTCTATTACATTTTATTTTATTCAAGTCGATCAGAAGTGCAAGGCAATGCTTACACTGTCGTAGACAATAATGACAAAACAGATAATCTGGAACGGTTACAATGTTTTAAAATAACTTGTTGAGCAATGGCAAAGACGTTCATAATCGATTAAATTATTTATTTCTTATTCATTTTTATACGACTACAGCCGCTCGAAAGAGCAGGAATTTATGAATTGATTTGTAAAGACAATAATTGCAATTTAGTATGAGTAGGAAAACCTAAAACATGAAATTAGAACACTGAAAAATTTGACTCATTAAATATAGAGCCAGATAAATTGCCGGTTTCCAAACTTTCCCAGAAACTGGTCACAGAATTAATCTTAATCTGCATTAGATTGTCGGGAAATTAATTTTATCAATAATGATGACATAACTTCATTTTCGAATAAGGGACCGGTATCAAACAGACTATTAAAATTTTAAATTTATGAAATTTTTTTTGTAAAAATCTTCTAGCATAAGAAAATAAAATGGGTTTTCCTTTTCTATATCCAACCCACTATAACGGGCATACATTAGGTTGCGATGAGCAAACCGAGTTCGAGAATTCAGTGATTTTTTTTAAAGTTGTTTTTAACACGTAACTTGATAACACCTACTGTGTTATTAATATAACTGTTGTCTTGTATCGATTGATATTGCCTACACAAGAAGAGTTACTTTTTTTTTGTATTTTTATTATTATTCTACAAAAAATATAAGTACTCATTTTACAATCATCCGTATTTATAGTTAATTTGTTAATTTATTTATTTTTTTCGTAGGGGAGGAAAAGGCTCTGCCAGCCGCCGTCAGGTCCACACTGACGGCAGTGTGGGGTTCTCACCCACTAAAAAACCTCCCCCTCTTATCATGGGACCGAATCTAAACCATATTGCATGTACACAGCCCCTGTATGATCACCCGGTCACTCTAATACCCGAATTTAGATGACCGGAAGGCGTCTGCAGGGGACGGTAGACGAGTGACGACTCCGAGAAGCCCCCACCACTCACCCTCAGAAGCTGGCCTCCCTTGATCACCCGTCATCGACCTCCATATCCGCATCTCTTCAGCCTGTCGCCTCTCCTCATTAGCCTTCACTCCCAACATTATTGGGATCGTAGTCGAGACACATTTCCATTTTTCGCTGTTGCTGAACATCACCTTGATTATATCGTTGGTTCAGTCCACATCCTGTTCCTCAAGCACTACTCTTAAGTCTCGCCGTTTAGGGCAAAAGAACATCAAATGCTCTGCTGTATCCAGCCCGCCGCAATCATGACAGCAATTTGTGTTGTTTCTGCCCATCCTGTACAGATATTCCTGGAAAAATCTATGTCAGACAGGAACTGGATAAATTCGAAGCCTGTGTTACTATTCTTTAGCTCCCCCCAGTTCCTGACATCGCTTATGAGCCCATAGGTCCACCTTCCTTTTTTCGAATCTCACCATCTGTCACGCCAAGCCATGCAGAGACCGTCAGTTGCTTTCTTTCTGTCCCGGCTACTATTAAAGCTTTCATTTTTGCTTGTTAGTCTATAGGCGGCACCCCAGCTATAACCTATGCCGCGTCGGCGCTGATCGTTCGATACCGCGATGATATGTATGTTTAGCCTACGTTGTTGCATAACCAAACATCTCATATTCCTGGCCTTAAAAACACTCTCAGCCGTATAGGAACTCCATATAACACTACCGAAGAAACAGGTTCCTCTTCCCCATTTGTGGACCGCCCTTATTTCTCATGATTTTCCTGAGAGCCTGCACCACATTTTCGCCCTTTCTCGCCACCTCCTCAACATATATAGTAAAGAATCGGTGCTAATCCAGCCACCCACCTCGCGACTGGGCTATGGTGGACCATTGTGTTTCCCATTCTAAAATGCACTGTATTCAGTCTGCGTCTCCCAGCCATAACAACCACTTTCACCTTGTCTTCAGCGAGCCGTAGACCATTAACTATTGGCCACCTCCTGACCATGCGCCGCTTCTTCAACGGCTGCCATCAGTTCTTTTTCTGTTTTGCGCACAATCACAAGCGCTAAAACACCGACGAACGCCACCGAGGTGACGCCCGCCGGGTAGTGCTGTCGAAAGCAATGCTCCGTAGGGCCGGACCCAGCACCGAACCCTGGGGGACAACTCTCTCCACCGGAAATTTCTTTTCACCACCTTCTGACCTGCCCACACGTATCTGTTCTTAAAATATTCTTGCAATAGCCTTCGCAGGTATGCCGGGATTTATCTGGCTTTTAGTTCATGAAATATAATTTCCCATGGCAGCTCATTAAACACATTGCATATATCTAACATCATGATCGCTCCTATCTCTCTCGTCTTCCATGTTCCCCGCGTAGCTGATCGAGTAATATTCATCACGCGTCCAAACGCATCAATCACCGAGCGCCCGGGTCGAAAACCTAATTGGTCCTTTTGAAGTCCCCCTCTCATTTCTACACCATCGTTTAATCTCTGGAGAACCAGTCTTTCAAATAACTTCGCGAAGCAATTTAAAAAACAAAATGGTCTAAACGATATCTGTGCACTCATAGGACCAGCATTCTTCTTCAGCATTACTAATATCGCACCCCTCCACCGTTCAGGTATCCATTCTATCTCCAATATCATATTCATTGCACTCACTACCACACCAGGCACCGTCTCGTCTACAATTTTTATTACCTCCGGGAGAATTCCGTCCGGCCCCGGACTCTTGCCGATTTTAATCCACTAAGTCGCATCATTCAGGTCATGCAGCGAGAAAATATCTATGTATTCCACCACAATGTCCTGCCTATGAAACTCCATCCCTTTTGAAAATAGTTTGTCAACGCTTTTCTTCAGCTCATCTTTGGACAGGAGGAGCAGTCTTCTTCCAAATCTTTTTGTGACGATATGACAGGCGTCACCTCACGGATCAACTTCCATAGCATCACACAATTGCTCCCATTTGCTTTTTTTGAACTAGCTCCTCGAAAGTCGTAATATTCTGAGCTCTTCTTCGATGTTCTTGCCCCGCCTCTGCATTCTCTTGAGGCAGCGCCTATTTGTCACACATCTTCTTCTCAGTTCGGCAAGTTCGGATGACCACCAATATACTCCTACACGCCTGCAGTTACTTCCTTAATTACATCCACGCCCACTCTGAATACTGTGACTGTTAGTTCATTCAACTCTGTGTCTTTATTATAGCCAAGTCCAGCACCAACCGCCGCTCTTAATTGTGTGACTCTGCCTGGATGAAATCTCATTGTTGTGGTGCCTGCCCGTTCTTCCTGGATAATGTCGACAATTTCAAAAGTGATTAGTCGGTGGTCATCGAGGGTCACCTTCCCCAACCTCTGAAAGCCTTGTAATTATATTATTATTATTATTATTATTATTACTATAATTGAAATTAATATTAAATTAATTTATATAATTTGTATCACTTTACTTTTTTGTGCGATAAATTCATACATTTATTATAATATTATTATAATATATAAATAAATGCATTTATTTGTTCTTTAGTAAGAAAAAACAAACAAATAAATAATCAATTATTATTAATATTTTTTTCTTTTACTAATCTGTTATATAAAAATTATTTTCTCTGTATCTATTGATAATGATTATTTAACTATTGAAATGACCTCCTATTATTATATTTTTATAAAAGGTTAAGTAAAATTTTTTTGTAAATAATATTTGAGCTTTTCCTCCTTTTCAAATTTATTGCAAAAATAGTTTAACATAAGCCCTTTCTTTATATAGATATTAATAATTAATAATGAACGAGCTGAAAATGTTTTATAATGTTTATTTCGATTTGGGAGAAATTTTAGCACTCCTATACCGAAAATGTGAAATTAGATCGATAAAAGGAGCCTTGTATTTTTTTTAATACTTCTGACAATTTGACAAAAAAATTTCTGTGATTTAATACAGTATAATTTATTGCATCCCCATAGGCCTGTAATTACTACTTTTTACTCTTAAAAATCAGTTTAATTACAAAAATCATTAGTAAAACAGAAATTTTCGAACGAAGTTTGAAATCTTTTACAACAAGAAAAATCAAACAAATTTTAGAAATCCTTTATAAAATATATCACTGTGTTTTTTAAATCCTATTTTACGAGAAATTCACTTAAAAATAAAGACCTCGTATAATTTTTCCTTGAAAATTTGAAAAGTAAGCTACTTCAATTCACCTGCATTTAGTGTTTACAAGCAAACAAATCAGTATACAAACAGTATGATTAAAACATATATATATAAATAAAAAATAGAAGTTAATTTAGATTATAAATTTTGATCAAAACTCTTCAATAATTTTTACTAATGCACGACGAAATCGTATAAATTTATTCAAAATATCAAAAGTTACTGAAACAATAAAGAAAGTAATTTTTTCCATATAAAAATTTAGAAAACTTAATCGTAATAATTAATATGTAAATATTTTTAAATCTTATACTTCATAGGCAAAAAATTCACATCTCTTCCTTATTTTTAACAAAGACATTGTATGACCTCAATGATATACTATTAATTCAATTTAAAAAAAGGAAATTGTTAATTTTGATTTTTACCAAATGAATAACAGAATTACTCATCAATGATTAATTATCTCCATATTTATTTTTCATTAATCAAATTTTTACAGTATTAAAGTAAATTTACTTAATTTTCTTTACTTACTTAAATTTATTATTTTGTATTAATTTACCAGTTATTTTTTGATTTACCTCTAGAAATCATATCTAATATGATATAAATTACATGTATTTAAATTTATATTTCTTTACAGGATATATATTTAGGCACTACAGTTTAAAACAGAATAAGTGTATGATGTTATAGTTTAAAATTTGTAAATTTGTAGTTTAAATTTTTTTTTTATATTTATAAATCGCCTTACTAGATCGATTATAGTAGGATACAGTAAATCATTTAAGGTTCTTACACTTAAATTCTGTATCGCTCTGAAAAGTATGTCGGTAGTGTAATTATTATGGTGTCACTACTTCACAGTCTTAATTTTGAAGAATTTCCTTTCTTAACTTCAATTATTTCTTTCTTTCTTCATTGAAAATAACTTTATAGATTTACTTTTCGCAATTATCAATAATTATAATCACTGTCAAGCAATCCTGTACATACCATTCTTCACATTCTACTATATTTATTAAATAAACATTATGCGTTGTTTTAGATTTCATTATAATTTTTAAATCACTCCTTATCTACCTCTTATAGATCATTCTCCTAAAAATAGTGACACTTTTTCTTATTAGAATGACAGGTAAAACGCTGAAATTTAGTTTCTTAAATGTTAATAACTTACTATTAACAAAAGTAAAAATGACGATTATTATATTTTTATATTTTCATTGATAATAATACAAAAAAAGCACGTTCATTGTTGCATAAAATAGCAGCACCTATAATAATAAACTATTTAAAGAAGGCTAAATCGGCAATCGAATATAGAAAGGAGGAACGTAGTTACGGCCTCACTTTTTTTAATTGACAGATGAACGACAAATAATTTACATCATACCAAATTGTTATAATTCTAAAAAAGTATTTCTCACCTTTGATTTTCCTTTTCTAAGTGCACTTAAATAAAATTTAGATATCAAGGTCAAACTCAGTGCTTCTAACTAATAGATACGTTTTATAGATTAAAGCATGTCGGTATTATCCCTAATTTAGTAGAATGCAACTGAGACGTCATTCATCCTCACAATTAAATCCAATTATTCGTATCATTATAAAAATATATAAAATGTTATTACATCAACGAAAATATAAGTATTTATAAAATAAAGCATTAAAGTAAAAGAAGGCTTTGAAGTACTACTTCATTGTACGAAAAGTACTGTTCCTTGTACGGAAGTACTGTAATCGCGAAAACTCTTGATTTTTAGATTTCAACGAAAATATTCATTTTGACCATCCCTGAATCCATTTTGACTAGTTTCAGCATGACATCTGTACGTACATACGTATGTATCTTGCATAAATTAAAAACGATTAGTCGTAGGATAATGAAATTTTGGATTTAGGACTGTTGTAACATCTATTTGTGCACCTCCCCTTTTGATTGCAATCGACCGGACCAAAAGTGCTCCCAAAAGCCCAAAATCCAAAACATTTGGATTTTAGACTTTTTCTTAACTGCAGTAATAAGCTCTCATTGAGAGATTTTCAACAATATATCATAAGCGGTACATATTTTTAGTGGTTCCAGAGTTATAGCGAAACAAAGTTTTAATTAATGAAATATTTGGAGCTGACAAGGGGAAGACACATCGATTCGAAATCTGACTTCATCTCCTTTTTTTTAACTTTTTTGTTTAATTTAAATATACTGATTTATTAATAATTATTAACTTCTGATTGTAAAAGAAGTTTTGCAATAAATAATAATTAAATAATAACGATAAAATATATATATATCAGAAGTTGTGAATAAAATACAATTTTATGTACTTTTCTTTTTAAAAAATGTGTAAATGTAATTTAATACGCGCTGTAGGAAGCCCTGTGGTGTCCATATCAGATCTTTTTTTCATTATTTCACCTCTTCTGGGAAGATTACTGTTACAAAACAACCTAAATTTTACTAAAAAAACTGTGAATAAACCACAAATTTATTAACATTATGAATCAGAAAAAGAAATACTGCAAAGTAGCACTTAAAATAAATTTTCATGTAAATGAGAGGAAGTTGATAAACCAGCGTAACATAAAAATTATAGCTGCTTATTCCAGGAATTGATATCAGCCGATTTGAGTATTCTTTACTCTTTTAAAGAAAATGATAAGTATTCTTTAAAACTTTATCTTGTCTTGCCGGCTACGTTAATTGTGTATAATGAAATTTTATAAAAACATCTTGCTAGATCATTTTCTAGAGTATAATAAGACTTGAAAGATTCTAATAAGGTTTTTCTCATACTTTGAAACAATAGAAAAATCCTCCTTTTTTCCAGTATTCAACAGTCGAGACAGTTACCAAAAAAGTTATCATTTTCTAGAAAAAGAAAATTTTTCTGCAAAACTTTAAATGTTAGTTGAACAAAACGTTTTTATCATATTAGCCTATTGCCATTTTATGATGACTAGAAAAGTTTGGAAGTGAGCTAATATTAAATAGCTGAGAAATAATAGCAGATTATAAAGGTTAAAATGTACGCAGATATAATAAATAATATTAATAAAAAGCATTGAATTTTGTATTAACCATTATCAACCCGATTTTCATTTTAAACAACACTAAGGTATGTCATTTTCGTATATTGTTGTATTCTAACAACTGTGAATGTTATCGGTAATTCATTCATTTTCAAAAAAATTGTAATTTGTGTCCTTAAATACGAAAAACAGAAGGAAATGAAATTTGAGAAAATCAAACATCACAATTTTTTCGATCCGTTTATTTGTCAACTTCTATTCAATAAATCGCTTTTAACTATTATTTTTGTAAAAAATAATAAAACGACAAAAACATTATGCTATTAAAAATAATTTAACTTTATAAACTGTTGTTAAGGTTAATAGTTTCGTTATATATACTATTTAAAAGAAACTTTTTTAAAGATAAATGTTAAGAGCTGTTGCTGTTTTCAATCATTTTTAAAATTGGATTTCTGTTTTACGAATCCAGAAAAGATATTAAATCTCAATGCAAAAGTATTAAAATAGCAACATTAACTGTCAGATCATCTTATCTACTGCATTATTTAGTTTTGGAAAACTGAAAGACAGTGAGAAAATAGTTTAATACCATTCATATCCCGATAAAATCTTTTAATGAAAAAGCTGCTATCTCTCAGTTAATATGATCTAATCTGTTTATTTTAGATGGAACTGTAACCTTACTAAACTTATTTGATAGTTTAAGATAAAGAAAAGCCTGTAAAACTTATTAGATTATGTGTCAAGTAACTTCAGCTAATTTACTTTACTTTTGTATTTACATAGGTATATTGCTGTAGAGTCTTTTAGGGACAAAATTTAGTAATTTTAGAACGTTGCTACACTTTTTTCTAATCTTCTAAAGGCTGTAAAACAACTGTGTTAAAAAGTTAATTTATAAAAAGCCTTTCACATGATCTCCTTGGTAGATTTCTTTCGGTAACTTATTAAATAACTCATGCAGAATAACGTCGAAAGATTATTTGTGCATTGATTTCCTTTTAAGTGTACCATAAACTACTTTTTATTAATTAATTATTAAGTGTAATTTATTATTATTAAGCGTAATTAATTATTAATTTAATTTTTTATAACATTGATTTTCTTTTACGTGTACCATAATATAATTTTTGATATTTTTTATTAATTAATTATTAAGTGTAATTTATTATTATTAAGCGTAATTAATTATTAATTTAATTTTTTATTAAGTGTAGTACTTAAAATATGAACATTGTAGTTTAAAATATTACTAACATAGACCTAATTTCTAATGAAAGTGTCGTCTGTCAGAGTTACCCAGAATATCCTTGAGGTTTAAGACGATTTACTGCTGTATTTTATTGTAAAAATAGATTCATAAATTTTTCTCAAATTTTGACGTACTGTCTGAGTAAAGTATTAAATTCAGTAGATAATTTAACCCAATGAAATCCACAAAAACAATTGAAGGTAACCCTTCATAGAAGTTCTCAAATTTTTAATTGAAACTAATTTTAGTCCGGAAAAAAAAAAAACAGAAACAGCACCTTGAATTTTTGTTATGTAGTGTACCGTAGTAATTTGCCAATCCATATTAATGACTCATTAGGAAAATACCTGAACGGCTACGCGGCAGTATTACCAAAAACGAATATTCCCTTTCAAAATTTTACCAGAGTGGCTTACTTATATGGCGCCTGAGAGAATATAGGTATAAGTATAAAGATGATTAGTTCACACAACTGATAAATTGATAAGCTGCCAAACTGCTTCTAACTTATAGATTTTATTCGAAAATAAATATTTACGTTAAATATTATAATGTAGTACAATAATATAATTTTTGATAGTCTACTATTGAGTGACGATACGTTATTAAAAATACTGTTCCTTTGATTGTGTTCAAAATCATTATTTTAATTCTCTAATTCTCTTCCCTACGGTTAACAGAAGAGAAATTTTATGATTTCTTAATTTTTTATATTAAACAGCGACCTGGAGATAAGAGTTAAATTGTGATACTTCTCGGGAATTTCCTGGAATAAAATGGAATTATATTGTTTACTCTGTAACTTTATACAATTAGAGTGATCGAATAGTATGTAATAATTCCTCATCAGTAGTGGTTTCTAGAGCTTCTTTTGAAAAATGTCAATTCATTGATGTATTTGAAGATATTCCCGAGATTGAAGCAAATGCGACGAAGGAACTGAAGAACATTACAAATCAAGCGTCCAGGACTGTTTCCAAAAGTGGAAACACCGTTGGGATAAGTGTGTGCGTCCGGGAGGAGAGTAGTTTGAAGAGGACACAGACAAATAACTTTTAAACGAAGTAAATTTTGTTTTATGACGTTATCCTACGTATTTTTTGAACAGACCTTGTGTATTTAATTTATGGTTCTCGTTAAAACAAAAACTCAAAACATTGCCAGAAAAACGCATTTCTTTCTTTGTCACTGAAATATCTGAATATCACTGAATAATATTTGAAATATTCCTTTTGTGTCTCCTTTTTTTAGAAGAACGTGTAAAATGCAACAATGACTTGGGTGAGATGTATTCTTTTTTAAAATAATCCTCCACTACTAACACTCATAACGAAAACGCAACCTAGCATATTCTATCTATTATAACCGTCAAAGACATTTTTAAATTGTTTAATTATAATTACATTTTACCTAAACATATTATTCATATTATATCTTAATAAATCAGGATCAAAACATTATTAAGTCATTGTTTAATTATGTTTTTTTCAAAACAATATATTTATAGTGCATAAAAATATATTTAAATATTCCAAACATTTCGTTCAGGCACACTGCAAGTGGGTCAAGTAGGGGTGGGAAGCACCCATGCTATGGACCTGGCTGGTGGATCTTTAAAGGTCCGCGAGTATGCTTATGTGATGGCTGTGGATTCTTCCGAAGGCGAGGAAAGGCTGGTCTCTCGTCTGATGGAATCGGTCAAGTTAGTCTTGGCTGAGGATCCTAAAGTTTGCTTTTATGGGCCATTTGGGAAGATAGGGCCTTTACCTTCACCGGGTGGCCGAATATTTGGCACGGAGATGTTTAAATAAGCTCCAGATCTATATGGACAGGTCGTCATTGGGTTATGATGGGAGTCGGGCTCCGCGGAGAAAGCCGGTAGAGCAAACCAACTGCGACGGTGGTTGTTAAGGCGGCGGGTCGGTCGTATGCCGACCTTCTCCGCACAGTTAAGGTCACTGTGTCACCGGGTGCGGGACATCCTTTCCGCACGTAGGGGTCAGAGAGAGGACCTTCATATAAGAGTTCACGATACGGGTGACGCTGTTGCCAATCTTCGGCAGCAGATAATAGATAAAGTTGAAGGTATGACAGTGACGGCAAGTAGGGACGTACGGGGAGTCCATTTGTTGATAAAGGACGTCGACGCTCTTACCAAGGAGAAGGAATTGATTAATGACTAGCGGAAAACCGTTGGGGACTCGGTAACGATCGATATCCTTTCCCTGAGGTCGTCATACGGAGAGAAGAAAGTGGCGACGGTGGTGGTTTCGCCTCTGCTGGCTGATCAGTTGCTGAAGATTGGGGCGTATCTGCATCGGTTGGGTGTCCTGTCGAGTGTCGAAGAGGTCCGTCAAAGAGCGGTGTTTCCGGTGTTGGGGGATAGGATACTGGGGCTGGGTCCTGCAGTGGTGCCGACAAAAGGGTCATTCGAGGGCATTCACTTGAGAGCCGTGGCTGTAGAACCAGTAGCAAGAAATGAGACCCGTCCGCCTTTGCTTTTGGGAATGACCTAGGGTTGGGACAGCCTCGTCCAGGAGGGGTGGGACGCTCAGGTGTTCCTACTTTTGATGATTAGACGGGGACTCCCTTCGGAACTTCATGACGGGATGTAAAGTAAGACCGTAGTCCTGGTGGGGGATCCCTCTGGGGTTCCCCATTAGAGGCGTGGCGTCAAGACCGGAGTCTCGGTGGGGGGACTCCATTGGGTTGCCTCATTAGAGGCATGGGGAATGATTAAAGACCGAGTCCCGGCTATCTGGGGGTGAACCTTAGTTCCAGCAGAGGTAGTTTGAGGCGATGGCACCCCCTGGAGCTGTGTACACTTAGTTGTGGATCCGTCTCCAGGGGGGTAAACAAAGGGGAACGATAAAAAAAATATATTCCAAACACATTAAAGACAATATTTATCTAAGTGTTAGAATAATTAATTAAAACAAAATCGTATTTTCTGGCGTGAAGGCGTTCTCACCGCGATGTATTTTTGCCATAAAGGAGGTTCTCAGTGTTAAACGAGAAGCTTTGCATATATTTTCCGCGAGGATCTTGTTCCATTTACTGAAGTTTCATTAAACAAGTTTATAAATTATAAACATAACCACATGAATAATGGAACAGGTGAGCTGCTGCATGTTATTTTATAACAACGCCCTCGACTACTGTTTTATTATTGACGGTTACTTAAATAAGCACTGGAATGACTCTTTATAAAAATATTATTAACAATAAAAATCACCGCTGTCTTTCTAGAATAAATTATTAAACTTTATTTACTCATTTCATCATTTAAGCAAATATTTTAATGTAAAATTTATATTATTATTTTAGCCGACTGATTTATTAACATTAGTGCAAGTTTTGCTTTTAGCGAGACTTCTGTTTACAAAATCAACTCATTTGGAGCTCAGTGAATTGAAATTATCTAAGGAATTTAACTTCAACAACTCTGAGAAAACTGATTATAACAAACTGATTTTTATGAAAATAACAGTCTTTAAAAAAGATTTGAAAAAACCATTAGCAGATATTAAAAACAAAAATCGTTTTGATGGAATTTGGATTTGGATCGTTTTTTGATGGAATGATCCTTTAAGTAGATTTCAATTTTATTTCATAAACAAATGAGATCATTTGTTTTCAATAGTAAAACATGGTTTTACGGAATTGGAAGATCAAAAAATTTACTGGTTACAATGACACCTTTAATCATTCTTTTTCTTTAAAAGATTGAAAATGTAATTTTATGATTCAATTTCACTCATATTCTAATTTAAAAAGTCAAACGTATGTTGTAGTAATGTATGAGCAATAAATATCTACTTATTCAACCATTGATTGTAAAAACTAAAAAAATATTTAATTAATTGATCACATAAGTTATATAGGTTTATAAATGTATTGAATTAGTTTAATGATACGCATTTAGGTTCAATACCAACCGTGTGGAAATGTAGAGAGAGAAACCTTGCCTTTCTAATCTAAACGTTTTTGTGTAGTTGTCCTCAATCAAATGATACATATTTCAAAAGTTTTCTGTGCCAACAACCACGTTTTATACTACTCTTCTCTCTCTCTCTCTCTCTCTGGACATATATAAATATAAATGTGTGAGTGTGTGTGTGTGTGTGTGTGTGTGTGTGTGTGTGTGTGCGTGTTTGTAGATGTGTTTAATAAATTTAATCCCATTAATGACTAATTTTGCAGTGTCTTGATTGGCAGGTTGATTATTGAAGTAAGCAGATTACAGAGGCTTATGCTAACGTGATATTTCTAAGATCTTTCATTTAAATAAGTAATTGAATTTTTTATATTTTTATTTTGTAATTGGCAACAACAGAAATGATTTAGTTGCAGCTGCGATGTATGTCCATTAATATACTTAAAAGCATACTCTTTCTAACATTACTTTTTTCTAATTTATACGATTACTAATTACAATTAGTGTATTTGGTAAGACATGTTTTTGTGAATCTAAAACAGATTATCAGATTCGTTAGGATTTGCTAAAAGGTCAAGCCGAGAATAAGGAAAATATTCTTAACTGCTGACCAAGCCCAAGTAAAAAAACCTGATAGTCCAAATTCATAATGTTGTATTAAAAAAAAAAGGTTCAATTACAGTTAAAAATCGACACCGAGTGATAATTTTCTCGCCAGAGTTATATAACAGTTGATTGATACACATTTAATTGTGAGATGAAAAAGTTTCGTATTTGCTGGAATATATTTAGAATCTTCATTTTTGAATTTAATTTTCAGAAAAAACGTTGGTAGAGATTTTTTCCATCAAGTAAAATTTTACCACCACTAAAAAAAATTAATTTCGAAATCTATTATACACAATTACATAATATTTAAACATATTTTGTATTATATTATTTTATTAAACCATTTTATAATATTATACATAGTTGTTTAATGTTTAACAATTATTATTTGTAGAAAAAAATAGTAAAACATGGTTTTACGGAATTGGAAGATCAAAAAAAAATTACTGGTTACAAAGACACCTTTAATCATTCTTTTTCTTTAAAAGATTGAAAATGTAATTTTATGTTACAATTTCACCCGTATTCTTATTTAAAAAGTCAATATTTTTATGAAAATAAGGAATTCTTAATTAGGTACTTTTATTATTAATAATAACAATATCTGAAAGTACTTGTTACTGTAAATATATACTCTAATACAGTCATTCTCAAACTGTGCGCCTCTACACAGGGACGCCGCAAAATATTGTAAAAACTTCATAATTAATTAAACTAAGACATTTATAATCGTTAATTTAATGTTAATAAAGTAAAAAAAATAATAAGATACACGAGTTTAATTTATTTTTATCTCTTACTTACGAGTAGTCATAATTTTACTTAGGGTGGAAAAACTTTAATTGAAAAAGGGCGCTGCGACTCGGAAAAGTTTGGGAACCACTGCTAGCAAGTTTCTTATTATGAATGTAGAAACGAAAATAAACTACGAAACAACTTAAAAGTCCGGTCAAATCCCAATGTATGTCGGCCCCAAATATTGATCCGACCCCCTATTTTAAGGGAGAAAATGTAGGAAAAATCCTCCTTGACCCATATTTTGACAAATACGGTAATATTAATCTTTTGAAATAATACTGTAATATTAATCGCAGTACCCGCAATGATCCTTGAAAACTCGGTGAATGGATTTTATTTTTCTTTGAAGGACATCATCACGATAGAAAAGGTCGTTATTATTATAAAAATGTATCAATTTTTTAATTGTAAATAATATACTATTTGGAAAGAATCGTATTTAAAACAGACTTATTCAACGTTTCATTGATCATATCAATACAAAATTCTAATTAATAGTTATTTAAATGTTGTTAAGCTAGTGAAGTATCGTAACATTATAAATTTTGACGTATAAAATATATCTGATTAAATCTGAAGCCGGTTTAACTACTTTAAACATTCAATAGTTTATTAAATAAACAAGTAAATACATCATTCAAAGAGGAAGTTAAATATAGCAATAAGAAAACTTGCTATAACAAAAGCATGCATTTAGGATCTTTATAAAAGTTATATAAAAAATTTATGTTTTTGTCTTTAACATTACACTGGAGCAGGCGATTTTAAAGAACGACGATGTATTCGCTTGTGACATATTTTTCTCCTCCAATAGCATTACAGAATTTCTGGTATTTCAGGATGCCTAGTTTTTATCAAAGCGATCCTGCTAATGGAATTTCATTTCATATCCTACCATACCGATAGGTTAATTAAAAAAGGTTTACGAGTTACTGTGTATCATTCTAGGAGTATTATTCATATATGTTAGAACTTCCATTTAAACTAACATTCGATTTTGATTAAATGTTGCACCTGTATAGACAATGATAATCATTGTCCGTCATATATTTCACTTCCATATATTCAAACTGTTTTAATTATTGTTTATTTTGTTTTTTAAGTTGAAAACATTGAAGCCAACATGGATTTTGAGCTCTACATCATCGGCAATGAAACTGATTTCATCTGTTGTGTTAAAACTGCAATTCATGATTCATAATACATCACGTCAATCGCTGTAGAGCACCATCGTCGTCCTTTACTAGGTGACTGTGGATTACCATCATCCTTTTTCATGCGCATTGTTAATTTTTTTGCGTTTTTAATTTTAAATTAATTTTTTTTTTCAGTGAAGTTAAAATTATCCAAGAATATCTTTATTTAATCTAATTTCAAGACACGATGAGAGTTAAATACAAAATTTAAAATACAAAATGTCCGGAAAAGATAAAGGCTGGTTCCCTCAGGCTTGAAGTGCGTCTATTTATTCCGACACCACTGAGGTGCTTCGGATGTCAACGGTTTGGCCATACGGCAGTACGCTGAACAAGGCAACAGGATTTGCTTTTGTGGATCTCAACTGCACCCAAATGAACCGTGCAAGGATCCACCCTTCTGTGTTTATTATTATGGGCATCACTTGTCAAAATCGTGAAATTCCTCAATATACAAAGAAGAAGCAGCCATTCAGGAGGTAAAGACCAGACAAAAGGTCAGCTACTTCGAGGCAAAGAAGGTAGTTCGTAGCAGAATGCCTAAGTAAACGATATACACTCAGGTTGAAACTGTTCCTGCAACTTCAAACAAGCCAAAAGACGTTATATCTGAGCTAGCACCAGCTCTAATGAATACGGTCGAAAGAATTCTCAACGAGAAATTTTGAATGCGGCCAATCAAAAAACGTAGTTCTACACCGGCACCAAACGTACATCCCAACCCCGTAGCGGAAGACACCCGCCTTGTGACGCTTCCGGTCGCCGCACATCCCCCCGTTCTTGCACTCTTCGCCCTTGTCTTTTGCCCTCTAACGTTTTAACCTCACAGTAATAAGACAGATCTCGTTGGGATGCCACCGATATAAATGCCCTGGTAGACATTTACATCGGTATTTTTAAACTAGCTTTTGCCTTCGCTGCAGGCCTCGTCCGAATATCTTACATGGTTACCCTCTAAACTAGCTGTGGATCCCGCTGATAGACCAAGTAGTTTCTCGAATGGCACTGAAAAAGGCACCGGGGGTTGAACAACTTGACCCGGATATATTACTCCATCTACTCCCTGTCAAGCTGCTTGGCGGGCTCTTCTCGGGGTGCCTAAGCTGGAGCTTCTTCCCGAAATGTTGGAAAGTTGCTTTGATGAGGATGCTCTTACAACCAGGAAAGGATGCTAGCGAAGTCGGTAGTAATCCACCTATCACCCTCTTGTCGGTAATCTGCAGTTGTTTGAAAGGCTGGTTGTGGAACGGTTCTGGGAAAGAATGGTGGTGAATTTTTTTCTAAATCGAGGGCAATATTAACGAAAGGGATTGACTCGGAGGATTGCATCTTAAATGATCTTGCCGAGGTGGAAAGCGCCAACTGTAAATATGTTTTGGTAATTTTTATAGACATAGAGGTAGCATTTCCTTCCTTGTGTTGCAGTTCTATCCACTATGAATTGGAACGCCGAAATTTTCCCGTAGTCCTGCAGGCCGTGGTAATGACAATTTGTCTAACCGTACGACACTGTTTAATGATGCGCACCTAGTTGTGGAAAAGTTTATTACCAAAGGAAGACCGCAAGGTTCCGTTTTCGGTCCTCTGCTGTGGAACGTGGTATTCGATGGATTTAGATGGATGAATTCGATGGATTGGAACTGACATTTCCAGAAGGGGTCACGGCCCAGGCTTTCGCCGATGACTGTCTCCTTTTAGGTCGTAGTAAATCCCGAACACAGCTAAAAACCGGGCGCTGGCGGCCTTGCCAATACAGAAGGCTGTATGTACATTCAAAATTTAAAGTTTTCGGTGCCCAAGAGCGTTTATGCTTCTCAAGGATGCAGACAAATCAACCCCCATATTAAATATAAAGCCTGTATTATTAGCCGAGTTAGAGTACATAAGTACGTAGGTGTTTTTTTTTTACGAAAAGTTGCTGTTTAGCAATCACATTAGGCAAGTAGTGGCGGACGCCGTCTCAGTGATGCACAAATTTAGGAGAATTGTTCGGAAAGACTATGTGTTATCGGGACGTCAAATGTACATAGTGTATTGAGGAGTTTTCGAAAGCATGACCTCTTAAGCGGCGCCCGTTTGGGCGCATAAGATGGATATGAACAGAACACTTCTTCAAAATTTAAGGAGTGCCCAGCGCAGAGCCTTAATTTATGCAATGGAATTTTTAAAAATAACCTCCTATGAGGCTACCACAGTATTGGGAAAGACTTTCCCAATTGATTTACTGGTGAAAGTTCGGACAGCCATGTGGAGATTGCGAAGAGGCCGGGTGGTCGAGGTATTTGGGATGTGAATTCGAACCGAGCCAGTACCAGAGCGGAACGGTGATCACAATGTACTGAACCTAGTTGTTGTTAGTTTGATCTTCCAGTACAGGAATACCACTGAACAGCATTTAGAAAGATGAGATAGAATTATTAGGCTGGTAGCAGGTTCTCCAATTCCTTTTCTTTCTTTCTTTTTCCTGTTTAGCCTCCGGTAACTACCGTTTAGATAATTCTTCAGAGGATGAATGAGGATGATATGAGGATGATGTGTGAGTGTAAATGAAGTGTAGTCTTGTGCATTCTCGGTTCGACCATTCCTGAGATGTGTAGTTAATTGAAACCCAACCACCAAAGAACACCGGTATCCACGATCTAGTATTCAAATCCTTGTAAAAATAACTGGCTTTACTAGGACTTGAACGCTGTAACTCTCGACTTCCAAATCAGCTGATTTGGGAAGACGCGTTAACCACTAGACCAACCCGGTGGGTTCAGGTTGTCCAATTCCTGTAGGTGTTAATCCGAACGCCAAATCGCCTCTTTGGCACTGTAGGACCACAGACTATGGTGTCGAATTGATCGAAAGTTTCGTCACGCAGCATCATTTTGATGTCTTTAACGTAGCCGGCGAATTGTATACTTTTGCCGGTGTAGTTGAGTTGCGGAGTGCATTCCATGGTACCAACATTGATGTTACCATTGGTAAGGATATTCCCGGTAGGATTCAGAACTGGTCATTAGTCGATGATTGCGCGAGTGATCATCGACTAATAGCTTTTGAGTTAGTAGGCAGGCTGCGCGATGTCTATATGGGGTATGTCCCTGTTCATCAGGAGCGCTTCCTGCACAGGCAGGCGGATTGGCCCAAGTTTTCAAATATTCTTGCGGCCAGGCTTCAAGTTTTTGCTCGGTGTCTGGACGATCTCCCATTAGATCACCTGGTAGAGAATTTTTTCTTCTGCGGTAGTTGAAGTCGCTGAATAGTCGATTCCCAGAGGTACGGGTCGAGAGAGAGTAGCTGGATGGTGGACTCGGGACATGACCGCGATGAAGCGGACTGTGAGCCGGCTCAGGAGAACTGCACAGCGTGAAGGTGATCCTGATCGGCGAGCAGTTTTGCTTGCGCACTATCCTCGGAATAGGACCGAGTATTTCCAAAAGTTTAGGTCTTCTAAACGTGATTTCTGGCATTCTTTTGTACAAGAGCAGGAAAATAAAGACCTATGTCGTCTGTAGAGTACTTCCTAATAAAAAGAAAAAAAAATTCTTCTGTTAGCTCTCTCTGCCCAGGATGGAGTTGTTATAGACAAAGATCGTGTCCTCACTCTTCTGATGAACGATCTTCAGGATATATTGGCAACATTTAGAGATCTTAATGATAACTGCAGACAGCATATTGATATACACAACTGACCACGACAGTATTCCTGGTAATGAAACAACTGATAAAACAGTCAAACAAGCGGCAAACAGCAAACAAGGTGATCTTTCTTCAGTTACACTAGATGACCTTAAAAACTATAGTAAACAGAACACAAGAAAGAAATGGATAAGAAGGTGGGGTGCACTTACTACGATGCTTAATTGCATTACGAATACCCCACTTCCCATTAAAACGAAAACAGTTTAACTCGTTGAGAACAAATAGCCCTTATAAGAATTCGAATTGGTCACACCAGACTTCGAGCTATATGCTAGCAAGAGAAAAAAGACCAATATGTGAAGGCTTTGACACATTTCTCACAGTGAAACATATAATAGAAGGGTACACATTGAATAGAGACCTCAGAATGAAGCTCGATCTAACCGGCAAATTGACTCACGATTTATCATATAATGAGAAAAGAGAAAAAATGTTCGAGTTTTTCAGACGAAGCGGTTTATTGGAGCGATTATGACTCATTCATTATCATGAATAATTCGTTGAAATCAATTTAATTGTTTGTGTCTTAGCTATAATTTTTGCATTCTCCAGTTTTGAGTTAGTGTTGATAGTGTAGTTGACCAATTGAATTGTTTATGGATGTGTTTTAATAGTTGCGGGGAACAAAAATATATATATCCTTGAGCGTGTCCCCAGGTGGCGGATCGGGGAATGCTCGATTATGTTATTATATTATTGTTTTAAGATATGCCGGGTAGGTGGGAAATAAAATGCCACCAACGAATCGAAACAGGTAACCGGCAGGAGTGTCAGTAGCTCACCTGCCGTGTATAACTGCTCCAATCACTAGAAGCAAACCCTCGGATGTACCAGATAATAAGTCTGCAACTGTCGCACTAAGACGACAGAATTCTTCTGGAGAAGAGAACTGCTTTCTTTCTCTTCAGTCGCTAGGCGAGCAGCAAGCTGGACCGTTGAATGTTGTAGGCGACGTTGTACCTAAACCTCAGATGCTCGTCCCTACATCCCGGGCCAGGAAGCGGTTTAAATGGACAACGGAAAGAAATACCTTCCTTTACCACTCCTACCTTCAAATAACTAAAATGGAAACAGATATGAGACCATACAGCGTCGAACTGCACCGCATCATGGCTGACAGCTTCTCTAAGTTGCAGGGCAAGACAATCCAAAACATCCTTGACCAAGGCAGATCCCTTTTTACATCGCATAGGGTGCCTGCGGATATTGTCACAGTGATTGGAATGGAGGTTTCGTGAGAGCTCGGTTTGCTTTCCAGCCTATCTTTTGATGATAGCGCGGTGGATTAACCACCCGTTCCTCCCAATCTTATGGTTCACCTGTTTGCAAAGAATTCACTGCACTACGGTGGGATGGATCCGACATTAAGAATTCCTCAGAATTCCAGAATTCTACCCAGAATTCCTCAGTTGTGGACAAAGAGTTGCACGAAAATAATAATAGATCACTACAATGAGCTTTTAGCTAATAAAGTAACACAAATGAAAACAGTCCAAGACTTTATGAGTTGGTTTTTTTCGGTGCTTTCTCGGTGACGGTCACTAATGGCCTGCGAGTTGGAGGTGTTGTGAAGCGAGATGGACTTAGGGCCGGTTTCGGAGTTTCGTTTGACTAGGAAAGTTAACAAGCTACCAAGAGAAACTGGTCGTCTGACCACATTTGTGACAACCCAGAACCCCAGCAAAAAAGTGCGAGCTGCTGCGAAGACCATTGTCAATGTTCATAGGAGCCGAGAAAACAACTCGATTGCTGAACACCTAAATTTATTGAAACAACGCCTCGCGGGTCTATCCTGTAGGATGTGGCGTTACAAAATAAGTAATAAAAGAACCATTTCTTCAGAACCAACCAACGTGAGTTCTATAAAAGGCTGCAAACACCAGCTGTGCAGTAATTCCAGGTTTCGGTAGCTCCTTCCAGCACTGAGGTTTTGGATTGCTGGACTCCAATCTGATCGACCTCGTTACAGCATCGTGATGGAACAGAATGGATCCGTGACAAGAAGAGAAGAATGAATCGGGTGCCAACTATGGTTGACCATATTGTGACTTCGGATGTGGTAATGGGGTCTGTTGCCCGAACACACAACTGGAAGGCATCCGGGATTGACGGAGTGCAGAACCTTTGGTTCAAGCGCTTCTCAACTGTACATGAGCGACTTACAGAGTTTTACTCGGTGATAGTACTGCATGCGAGTCTTATTCCAAAATCTTTCACCCAGGGAGTAACCTACCTGATTTTCACTACTGTTCCAGTTGCGGCCACCCTGCAAATACCAACCTATTACTTGCCTGCCAACAATCTATAAGATTTTTACATCTGTCCTGTTTGCCAAAATTTCTGGCAATCTAGAGCGGCACATGATTGTTGCGGAAATGCAGATGGGTTGTCGGAAGAATAGCAGAGGTTATAAGGAGCAGCGTTCTCCCTGCCTCAGCTAAATGGAGTCGGTGCGATTTACATACAGCTTGTATAGACTATAATAAAGCCTTCGACTCCGTGCCGTATTTTTGGCTCGTGGAAGTGCTTGTTTTGTATAAGGTTGACCACTTGGTCATGGAGTTCCTGCGATGCGCAATAGATAAATGGTGCACCTGTCCCTGGTGTGTTGACTGTCCCTAATAAAGAGCTGGCAACCATCGACGAGGTAGTGATTTGCCAAGGCATATTTCAGGGTGAGTTCAGAGTGCGCTCTGGTTTTGTATGGGCTTGAACCCTCAGAACTGCAGAACCCTGTAGTTCTGTAGTTCCAACATCCTACAATCAGACAATGAGGAGTTTGCAATTGCCCAGTATTCTTATAGTTACCTCATATACATGGATGACATTAAACTTCTTTCTGACACCAAAAATGGTGTCCAATGGCTTGTTAAGCTGGTCGAGAAATTCAGTGTCGACATACGTATGAGGTTTGGCTTAGACAACTGTAGGATTAATGTCATGAGTACAGGAGTTTGGTCGCAGTTGGATGATTGTAGTGTACCGTTCATGAATTCCCTTTCGGTGATGTTAGCTATGCATCGTGGGGATACCTACCGGTATCTTGGCTTCATTCAAGATGTAGGAATCATCCACAGCCACTCGAAGGAGGCCCTTATGTCTGGTTTCAAGGGTCAAGTGCGTGCTATTATGAAGTCGCAATTAAGTGGGGACAATAAAGTAAAGACCATCATTACCTAAGCCGTTCCGCTGTTGCCTAAAGCTTTGGAGTTCTGAAATGGACGAGAACGGAGCTTGAGGGGCTTAATCGGCTTCTGAGAAGTGAATTCACCGGACATCGAGCGCATCACCCGCGCAGTTTTGTAGTTCGCTTCCATTTGTCCAGGAGCAGGGGTGGAAGAGGTGTCGCAGATTTCCTTCAGTTTCATGCGAAACAACTGCGGAACCTCAGGAACTATTTTCAAAGGCAAAGTGCATCCACCGTGCTTCATCGGGAAGTAGTGAAAAGAGATGAAGGGCTGACCTCACTCCGCCTTAGCAACAATGACTATGACCCCCTAAACGAGGTTTCCGAAGACAGATAGAATATGAATGCATGGCGCGCTAGTGAGCTTCATGGGAGATTTGCCACCACCGTGCTGGATGAGGAGGGTGACTTTGCTGCCTTCTTTGCATGGCTGAAGGACGCCAAATTGTTTACTGAGACTGAGGTATTTGCGTTTGCAATCCAGGATTCGGTAATCAGCATGCTCAGTTACCGGCGGCACATGGTGAAGAAACCTACCGTGCTCGTGGATAATTGCTGTTTATGTGGGAG
Organism: Lycorma delicatula; assembly: GCF_047948215.1. Lineage (NCBI taxonomy): Eukaryota > Metazoa > Arthropoda > Insecta > Hemiptera > Fulgoridae > Lycorma > Lycorma delicatula. Next base: position 259,885,651 of record NC_134455.1, on the reverse strand, counting down.
TACGAGCGAGTCCGTGGCTACCAGATTCTAGCCCCAAAAGAATACACGTCCCGCCACAATAACGTGACTCGCATTCTCTATCAGAGGCTGGTCCTAGACCTGAAACTTCTTGATGTGTCCGTTCCTTAATACAAATACACTCCTCTGTCCGTGTTAGAAAATGACCGCCATAAGATTTATTACGACCGTGCGGTCCTCACGATAAGCCAGTGGCCCACAGTCGTCCAGATATTGTGATTAAAAACAGGAAAACATCCGCTGGATCATCCACGTGACGATACCACTGGTCTCTAACATCCAGAAGAAATACGCCGAGAAGCTGCTAAAGTACAAGGATTTAGAGGATCAGGTCAGGGAGTTTTGGACCCAGTGAGAAGTTATAATAGTACCAACCGGCATCGGCGCACTGGAGTGATTCTGCACTCGCTTCCCAGGTCACTTAAAGCTATTGGAGTTCAATCTCCCCTCTTCCTGCCGATGCAGAAACAGTGATTTGAGATACGTGCGCATTGATGAGGAAGTATATAACCTTCGAACTTGATGGATGATGAACCTGGAGCTCTGACGTATGCTAAGTTGCGGTTGCTACAAAATATGTTTGTGTTGCCACAAAAATGTTGCGGTTGCCTGTATAATATGTTGATTTTTCGTAGTTATGCAATAGTTTTAAACCCCCTTACTTTACCACCTCGAGGCCGGCGGGTCTATTTACCGGTAAAAAATATCGTGATAATAATAATAATAATTTTTCAGTATCATTTTTCATCCTTTCCTCATTTATAATTTCTCCGTCATTATTAACAGCAAAGCAATATTTTAAAGAAATATTACGCCTTTTGTCTCTTTTGTGTTTAACTGGAATCTCGTTGACTTTACGTCGTTTGTCGTCATCATCAACATCATCATCACCACGAGTATTATCATCATCCACATCAACATCCTCACCAAAATCAAACTCAAAATCAAAATCAACATCATCATTCATTCTAATTAATTATAGGCGGAAATTTCTTAATCGTTATTTTTCTACTATTATAAAATATATTAATTACTATGTATTAATTATTATTTATATTATGTATCTTATGAAATGTAATCTGTAAATACTGTATCAGGAGGGACCCTTCTTATGCAATATTTTACAATTTATGAAAAAATTAAAAACAATTGCAAAAGTTAGTTTTATTGTTATGGACCTGAGTGGAAGTTTGGCGTACGTTTTTTGTACTTAGTATTTCAGATATTTTAACAAAAGTTCCAGTTTTTCCAACCTGATCTTATAGTTACAGTTTTAAATGGAGTTAGTTCAGTTTAAAAACTTTTTAAAAGGTAAAAGGTTTCACACACTATTTTCATATTTTTTTTGGGTACATATATTTACGAACATAAATTTTCTCACCTCAATGTAATAGGATTTAAATTTATTTTTAAAGGATATTTCAGTAAACGTAGAAGGTAGGAGATTCTTTACACGTCTATGCAAGTCTTTGTATGCTGATTGTATTCGCATCAGTAACTCAGTTTAAAGACTGGAGTAAAATTAGAAGTAAACACCCTTTATTTCTAGGCCACAGATGTAGTTTAAAAGCTTGATTTTCTGATTTCGTGTAACTAGCATGAAGATCTTTCTGTAAAAAGATCTTACTGTATTAAAGATACTACTTACTGTATTTCTGATCTTACGAAAAAAAGTTATTTGCTTGTGTTTTATTTTAGCACCGATGTGATGAGAGATTATATCCTAATAACTTTTCAGTATCTTTTTTCGTCTTTTCCTCGTTTATAAATTCCTGGAAGTACTAGTACTACATAGTTTGACAAGAGAGGGAAACTGTATTTTAATTCTTGGTGTTAGTTTTATCAATGGTTTCGGTTTCTGTTTATTCCGTAGAGGGAATTCAGAAGATCACACTTTAATTTTTTTATATAAGTTCAGGAAACTAGTTAATTAGAATCAGGATTCCACTTAACAATCCGTTATCAAACATTTGGGTTCTAAACCCACTTATATCTTTAGGAAAAGACTGATAAGTAATAGTGAATAAATTGTTTTTAATTAGGAAATTTTTGAAAATTAATGCAAACAATATATTTTATTTTTTTACAAAAATAAATAATTGGCTACTACTTCAATTAAATCAAAATCATCATATTTACCATATTTATTGAAGTTATGTTCAAATTGAATTATAATTAATTACCTTTATTTTATATTTATTTACATAATACTAGTAATATTGTGTAAATGTGGAAGATCTCAGTCATACAATTAATTTATTTATTGTTACTGGGAACCATACAAACACTTTTATTTAAAGAACACCGTACGAACGCCAATAGAATAATGGTAATACGTACGCAAGTTAAAAAAAAACATGTCGTACATTTATGGTTTTGACTGTGATGGTAGGATGCATTAACGGTGAGAAGTTAACTGCAGGAGGCATGATGTAGATAACCTTGCACTCTGTACAACTTCGGACTGCTGCACTGTTCTTAGTGCTGGGTTCCGTTAAAGCTGATTCGTATGAAACAAATAAGCACGAATTATCATGAACCTTGAAAGTATCCTTGTTACTAAAAACTGTTAACCAACGTCCACCTATCCACCGATAAAAAAGCATTCGTTCATCATTGTTCATATACGTTTGTCTTAGTGGACGGCCTTTATAAACGCTTAGATCACCCCAGGAAATACTGGCTGTAAACAAGTGTACAGACAGGACAGATTTAACTAGTTCAGAACGAATAATCTGGTCGCTTACGTTAACAGAAGCGTTTCTTGGATTACACTATAACCCTGCTGTAGATTTACATTACAAGTATGTAATGAACCGATGGGCAGGACTTACAAGAAAGTTGTGATTTAAGAGACAGTATTATGTATCTTACATTAGAGCTGATAACTCGGTCAATTTTTCACGCTTACATAAATTATAAATATATTTATAATTTTACAACAATGGATTCAAATAAATTCAACACTATTCTTACAAAAATGAATTCTGTTTTAAATAAGAGATTTTCTATTAACGAGTTATTTAGAATAAAGGTTTAATTTTCTAATAAGTAATACTGTTTTTATAAAAAGTTCATGTTTTTATAATCAACAAATTTAATCAGAACAATGTAACGGGGAAGAAAAATATTTTTACTTTGTAAAGTCATTTATTAATAATAATTTTTGTTTTAAATCTTGTAATATTTGATGTGCGACTCTTTATGAATCGCTAACGATTTTGTACCGTTAGCTATCTGCTCCGTTAGCTATTTCAAATGAAAACATCGAAACTTTGCTTTATTCGGTGAAAATGAATTTATTTTCAAAACAGTCTGCTTTCAAAGATAAGTAAAAACGTTAATTGTGCTTTGTTAACGTCAGGCCACCCTTCCCCTTATAGACATGATAAGCCTCAAGAACTTCTTGCCCTATTTTAATTTAAAAAAGTAAAAATACCGTTCTTTATATACCATTGTGATTTAAAACATCCTTTTATAAAAAAAAAACAAATTTCTTTATTAAGGGCCAATATAATACTTTAACTCTCTCAAAACTTTTCGATACTTTATGTTTTCCTCTAACTTTGAATGGCAAACGGCTTACAACCAAAAGGGACATTCTACATTATATAAAGGAATTCGATGAATGCCTATACATGAGAAAAAAGAAAAATTCTTAAATCCCAAAGAGTAAGCAACGCGTACCAGAAATCCTTCCCTACTAGATAAGAATAGTAATAAAATACATGAAGATAAGCAAAGCAGCAGGAGACGTTGAACTGACTACAGGTGTATTAAAATTGGCAGGAAAATAAACAGATATCTATCTAGCTCGAATATTTACCCAATGGCTTCAGGATGAATTTATTCCAGGGAAATGGAACAAATCGTTAATTATTTTTCTACACAAAATAGGTACCGAATGTATAAAAAATTACCGCCCAATATGTCTTCCACATGTGTTCCAATTATTCCAGTTGTGTACGTACAGAGTTGTCACGAAAGTCATTAATAACTGAATAAGAAAATTACTGAATAAATCCTCTAAAAGAGGAAGTTGGCTTTCGCAGTGAATTTAGTATTACGGATCACAAACAGGTACTATATGAGTAGTACGGAAATGGGTGTACGGTCGCCTTTTTCCAAGATGGCGGCTGTCCGCCATCTTGGATTCCAATATGGCGGCCGTCCGCCATCTTGAAACGTCACTACTGACGTCATTAATTCAAGATGGCGGTGGTCGGCCATCTTGGATTGGCGACCGTACCCCGTCAGTGTTGCCAACATGATTTATTTTTTGTCGACAGCGAGTCAGTGTTGCCAACTTGATTTAATTTGTGTTTGTATTGTTATATATTGAAGTAATATTTCAAAGGTTGGTATCACTGTTGTTTGGCGGTCGATTTGAATTAAATAAATGAATAATATTTAAAGTGAAAAAAAATCTGTCGGCTAGAGGATTCGAACCCGGTCATGACGGGACGCGACCGACTGACGCCTTAAACCAATCGGCTGCGGTGACTCCCTGATGTAATGAGTGAAAAATGTTCTACGTAAGCTGTGAATTTTAACGTAACATCAGTCTGTACACACACACACAATCACACATGCACACACACACGCGCACACACATACATATATACACACAAGTGAATATAGACGTACCTCGAGGATGATCCTGGTCGTCCAGGCGATGGCGTCCGGAGGCGTTACAGGTTCTCGTCGTAGATCGTGCACCGGGAGGCGGTGGCGGTAATGTCTGCTACGACACACACACACAAACACACACGCACACACACACGCATACACACATACATATACACACAAGTGAATATAGACGTACCTCGAGGATGATCCTGGTCGTCCAGGTGATGGCGTCGGGAGGCGTTACCGCGACGGAGAGAGGTTCTCGTCGTGGATCGTGCACCGGGAGGCGGTGGCGGCGATGTCTGCTGCAACACACAAACACACACACACACACACGCGCGCACACACATACATATACACACAAGTGAATATAGACGTACCTCGAGGATGATCCTGGTCGTCCAGGCGATGGCGTCGGGAGGCGTTACCGCGACGGAGAGAGGTTCTCGTCGTGGATCGTGCACCGGGAGGCGGTGGCGGCGGTGGCGGCGGTGTCTGCTGCGCGTGTGTTTGCGTGCGTGCGTCAGCGGAGTGACGCAGACGTGTTTACCGTGCGAGATGCGGCGCTCGACTGAAGAATTGTGGGACCGACGTGGTCTGAAGTTGTCCGATTGACCAATCGCAGCGTTGGAATTCGAATCGGCGCATGCGCACTAGCCGTTAGTGCGTACGTGCGAACTCGAACGTCGTCTCTAATAAGAGCGGATGCGATAAAGAAATTTTTTTTTTTTTAATTATTATCGGGTCACTAATACAAAAGTGACTTGAGTTGTTGTAACCGGTTAAATCCGGTTGCGTGTATATAAGTGAAAAAATTTGTGTGATTTCATCATTCGCAATCTGTTATTGAAAGTGAATACATCGATCGGAGAGAGATCATTACATTTTCATCTTAATTAGCAAGGTAAGTTTTACTTTAATTAAATAAAAAAAATAAATACTAATGGAACAGTATGGTATTATCAAATAACTTTCAATCAAATCAAATCAAATAAATTATTTAATTAAATCTAAAAAAATAAATACGATAAAAACATACTTTATAAATTTAAAAAAAATACTTTTAAACAATTAAAATAAATACAATCAAAAAATACTTTATACAATTAAAATAAATACAATAAAAAATACTTTTAAACAAATAAAATAAATGATATATATAATGAAAAAAATGTCTTCTTCTGTTATTCACTGAAACACACAAAAAAAAAACAATGTTACGATATATGTTATTTTAATTTGTTTCAGATATTACAAAAAAAATTGAAATGGTATCACCGGTAGTTATCCATGCAATAAATAACAACGTCATCCGTCTTCGATGGGACCTGTCTGACTCTGAGGAGATGTATCTCCTTTCAACCCTTCTACGGTATCAGAAGAACATCCTGAACTGTTTGAAGGAAGAAGGCAGACGCTTTGATGGCAACATAAAATGGTAATTAAAAAAAACGTTAATATTTTTTTGTAAATGTACTGTTTTGTTTTTTTTGTTTTTTTTAAAGTAGTCAATATGTACTAAAATTATTCTGTTTCTACAGGTACGTTGCAGCAAATGTTGAATTGATGAAGCGGACACAACTCGAAGACGGAGTAGAAACAACATTCACAAATTTGTACTTGCATGGAAAAACTAGAACGGTGATAAATTTGGACGATAACACCGACGTTGTTGAAGAATCATGGATAGAATCAGTGGAGAAAATTATAGAGACACTGACCAAATTCATCAACAACGGCAGCGGATGGGTAATGAATAAAATAATATATATTGATTTAAATATTATCCGTTACCGTCCGTTATATGGCGCCTCTAGTTCATTTATAAAAACACCAAAAAAACTTGTAAAAAGAGAGGCAATAATTAATGTAAAAAATCCGCATGATGAAAAATGTTTCCTATGGTCCGTACTAGCATACCTCTACAATCAACCTGGCAAACACCAAAGAACGATTTGGTATGCAAGGTACGAACATGAAATTAACATGACCGGGATATCATATCCAGTAAAGGTAAAAGACATTGATCGCTTCGAGGTGTTGAACCCCACAATAAGCATCAATGTCTACGGCTATGAGGAAGATAACGATCGCGTGTACCCGGTGCGTGTTACCGAAAACCGCGATCGTACCCACTGCATACACCTATTGCTGCTTGCAGGGGAGACGAGAGATAAATTTCACTACTGCCTTATAAATACCAAACCAGGTAAAAATGGGCTATCTCGTCTCCTTTCAGGTCTTACAAAACATCACGGTACCAGTCAATATTGCCCTTACTGTTTGCACCGTTTCAGTTCATCAGACCAACTTGTCGCTACACAAAACCTAAACAAACATTTGATCGAGTGTAAGCGACACGGTGCACAAAGGATAAGAATACCCGATCCCACTAAAGAAAAGGAATGTGTGATGAAGTTTAGGGACTACTCGTCCACACTACGCGTTCCGTATACGGTGTATGCAGACTTTGAATCATTTGTACATCCGATGGACACTGCCACCCCTAAACCCAACACTAGTTTTACCGATAAGGTAGCCCATCATCTTCCGTCCGGTTACGCTTATGTAATCGTCGACGAGGAAGGGGAGATTTGTGAAGGTCCTATAGTCTACCGTGCGAGAACCGATGGTGAAAATATCGTTGAAAAGATGCTGGATGAATTGCTCGGTCACGCCGATAGATTGCACCAAATTATGATCACCGAAAAACCGATGGTGATGACACCCGAAGACACTGAAACATTTCAAAGGGCTACCGAGTGTTTTCTTTGTCATTGTGAGTTGACCGATGACCGTGTACGTCATCACTCGCATACCACAGGACGGTTTCTCGGTGCATGTCATAACGAGTGCAATTTAAATTGTAAGCGCACCGAGCATATCCCAGTATTTTTTCATAACCTCCGCGGTTACGATAGCCATCATATAGTTCAAGCTTTGGGAAAATATAAGGACGATGTAAAAATAAACTGTATCGCCAACACGTCCGAGCGATTACAGTCACTGTCCGTCGGTCCGTTGAGGTTCTTGGACTCTTTACAATTTCTTTCGTCGTCACTCGAAAAACTTGTGGAAAATCTAGTAAAAGATTGTCAGGACAAAGACACCGTATTTAAACGTCTCACAAACTGTTACCCGCTACCCGAGAAAAGAGATTGTTTAATCCGTAAAGGCGTTTACCCGTACGAGTACATGACCCATATAAACAAGTTTTTCGAAACCCAACTTCCACCGCAGATGGCATTTTACAGTACGCTAAGAAGAGAGAACATAACGGACGATGATTACGTCCACGCTCAACACGTGTGGGAAACGTTTGAATGCAATACGTTAGGCGATTACCACGATCTTTATCTTCTTAGCGACGTATTATTGTTGGCAGACGTCTTTGAAAATTTCCGAAGTACGTCTATGCAATATTACGGTTTGGACCCCTGTCACTTTTACTCCACCCCTCATTTCACGTGGAATGCCATGTTAAAATTTACCCAACAAAAATTGGAACTGTTGACCGACATAGATATGCATCTGTTTGTCGAAAAAGGTACACGAGGCGGTGTAGCCATGATTTCAACCAGACACGCCAAGGCGAACAATCCAAACATTCCAGATCAGTATGACCCATCCGAACCCACATCCTGGGTTCAATATTACGATTGCAACAACCTTTACGGAACAGCCATGGTTGAGCCCTTACCACACGCTAAATTTAGGTGGTTGAGTACTGAAGAGATTGACAATCTCGATATTAACAGCGTTGACGATCGTGGTGAAAAGGGCTACATCTTGGAAGTGGATCTTGAGTATCCACAAGAATTGCACGATCGTCACAAGGATTACCCTCTCGCACCAGAACGGTTAGTACCAACCGATGATATGTTGTCCCCCTATTTGAAGGACATAAAGAGATGTCCCGTAAAGAAATTAATGACAACATTGTACGACAAACAAAAATACGTTTTACATTACAGAAACCTAAAGTTGTATACTCGACTAGGACTGAAAATGAAAAACGTTCACAGAGTTCTGGAATTCTCCCAGTCGCCTTGGTTGAAACCGTACATCGACTTCAATACTGAAAAGCGTGCACAAGCACGAAACAGTTTTGAAAAGGACTTTTTTAAGTTGATGAACAACGCGGTGTACGGCAAGTCCTTGGAAAACGTACGAAACAGAATAGACTTCCAACTGGTTACTAACGAACGTAAATTGGATAAGGTGATTGCAAAACCGAGAGTTAAAGCTTGGTACATCTATAACAAGGATGTCGTTGGGGTAAGTCTGAAGAAAACGGAGATATTTCTCAATCGTCCGATCTACATTGGATTTACCGTATTGGACATTAGCAAAATGATCATGTACGAATTCCACTATGACTACATGGTAGAAAAGTACGGTCATAATATAAATCTTCTAATGACCGATACGGACAGTCTGATGTATCATATCGTGACCGATAACGTTTACGACGATATTCTTCACGATATCGATCGGTTCGATACTTCAGATTATCCTCGCGATCACGCATGTTTCAGTAATACCAATAAGAAACGACTTGGTAAATTCAAAGACGAAATGAATGGAAAAGCTATTCGTGAATTTGTCGGACTTCGTGCTAAGATGTATAGCATTCTCGAATTCGACAAGAAAGAGAAGAATGTAGCAAAGGGTATTCCTAGAGTATCCATTGCAAAGGATCTTAGACACGATCTGTACAAAAAAAGTCTTTTTAATGATTCCGTTACGTATACAAGCGCGTACGGAATCATAAGCACTTTGCACAATATATTTTCCATTAACAAGTCAAAGAAATCGCTTTCACCTTACGACGATAAACGTTACATATTAGAAAACAAAATTGACACTATTCCTTACGGTCATTATAGCATAAAAAAAAGAAAAGTACCCGCCAATGACAACACTTCCCGAAAGAGACCGAGAATCGAAAACGATGTCCTCATAGCCCATGGTCATGACTACATACAAAGAAGCCAGAGAACCGAAGACCACATAGACCACGATCATAACTATTTTTAATATTATTTTATCATGCGGATATATATTGCCTTTCTTTTTTTTTAAGTGAAAAAAATTATATGTAAAAAAAATAGGACAAAGTATATATATCTAATTACATAAATCACTTTTTTCAAAAAAATTTAAAATATGAAATAAAGTATATATCTAATAATATAAATGACTTTTTTTTCTTTTAAGTGAAAAAAAATTATTTGTAAAAAAAAATGACAAATTATGTATCTAATTATATAAATCACTTTTTTCAAAAAAATTTAATGTAAAACAATATGAAATAAAGTATATATCTAATAATATAAATGACTTTTTTTTTATTTTAAGTGAAAAAAATTATTTGTAAAAAAATATGACAAATTATATAAATCACCTTTTCCCAAAAAAAAAATTTAATGTAAAAAAATTATAATTACTTACATCAATTACTGCCGTCGTCTCCCTCTCTAATCCGATGGTATCCACACATATCCCGTCGACAGACGGGACAATTCCTGCTATATCTCGCTAATTTCCTCACACAGTCTTCACAGTATCGATGACCGCAACCCGACAACTCAACAGTAACCGATTCTGTTAAACAGATCGGACATCTGTCGGTTGTCGGGTTACCATCATCGCCCTCGTCCGACTGGCTTGGATTAGCGTTGACGACCTGTTGCAGAACTCTGTTTAGAGTACTACAATGAGGTCGTCGTGGTGTTGAACTACTATCCACGTCTGTGATCACGGGACGACGACATACCCGAATACGTCGACGACGACATTGATGACCACGTTGAACACGGTGATTGGCACTATGTTCAATGTTATCACCTTCAACTTCGACAATTTCCTGAATAATGTGTAATTCATTATCAGGTAATTGCGATGACGGTGATTGGTCATCATTGTTGTCATCGTTGTCGGTGTGTGGATTGAAATCCGTCGCGGACCCATCGGATTCTGCAACCTCTTGTTGATGATGCTGAGATGGTGATGATGGTGGAGGCGGTCCATCAAAACGAGCGGCTAATAGCATTGCCCGTCTTCTTGCCCTCAATATAGCGTTTGACAAATCAGTCGCCGCGTGTTCGATCTCCGAGTGGTCATATACATTTCTAAGTATTCGGTCCTTTATTTCCATAAGGTCCCGAAAAGCGATCATTAGTTCATCAATCTCATGTCTAACTGTATAAGATGTCATTGTGAACACACTCTCAATATGTAATGATGACATTTGAAACGTTGAATGCAGAATGATAGTTATATATATACAAAAAGTAAACTGCAATCTTATTAATTTAGTTTATGTACTATTTTTTTAATTGCAGTGTCAGCGATAACAAGTACGCGGTTACCAATTAATTTTATACAAAAAAGAAATATTAAGTAAACTGCAATCTTATCAATTTAGTTTATGTACTGTTTTTAATTGCAGTGTTAGCAATAACAAGTACGCAGTTACCAATTAATTTTATTAAAATACAATTTTAACTGCATTGTGAGCGATAACATTTATGCGGTTTTGATAACACTTCTTATAACAAACAAATATAATTATTATCATCAAGAGAGAGACGTAATGCATTTCATAATAAAGAAATAATTATTGCACATAACAATAAATAAAATTATGAAAATAAACTAAATTTTATATAACTTATCAGCGGAAGTTGCATTCAGATAATAAATAATTGGAAAATAAAATAAATTGCATACGATAATTTAATCGCGGTTACAAAGTCAACTCTTTGTATAAATTTTATTTTCGGAACTTGCATTCAGATAAAAAATAATTGGAAAATAAAACAATTTAATTTTATAAGAGATAAAAAAAATATTATTCGAAACTTTATTCATTCTTGCGCTAACACTCAATCATAATGGAACGTTCTTTTTATGATAGAGTCCATACATTTTACAGGGTTACTAGAAACGGTAACAAAAAGATTTATACACCCTTATGGCCACATATGGACAATCCGTTACTTTCCCCCCTGATCCTAGCTATGCATGGATTCAGGTATGAAGGTATCGACGATGTGGTCAGATGTGACTATTGTCGTATACGTTTGTTTAAATGGGAAGAGACAGACAATCCGTATGTGGAACATACACGGCGTATGCCATCTTGTCCGTTTTTTCGGTAACCGTTTAAAATGTAAAACGACCCTTTATGTAAAACGGTCCTTTTCAGGACCACCCTAAACCCCCCGAATCGATCACACATTAAATCTTTAACCGATCTGTACATGTGCAGATCGATTAATGATTTATCATTGTTATCGATACGGCCGGTGCCAAGGCCGGGATATAAGAGTAGTGAGGCGGGTAAAAAAAAATAAAGAAATAAAGATCCTTTTTTTCTCTTCCTATTCCTATCCAAACAAACACACACGAAATACGGTCAGTACAACAATGAACGTCAAGGCGTCAATAGCTAAAGAGCTCCATCGACAGGCGCGTCGAAACTACCCCACAAGACGCGTTGAACTTAAAGGTATTTCAGACCTATATCAAGCTGACCTTGTTGAGATGATACCGTATGCTAAATCGAACAAAAGTTATCGTTACATACTGACGATGATAAATTGTTTTTCTAAACTAGCATTTGCCGTACCGATTAAAACCAAAACCGGTACGGAGATCGCTAAAGCCCTCAAACCCATATTGGATAAACACAAGATGCGACATTTTCAAACCGATTTGGGTAAAGAGTTTTACAATCCGTCGGTTAAACGACTATTACAGTCGTACAATATAAATCACTATTCCACACATTCGGATAAAAAAGCGTCGATAGTCGAACGGTTTAATCGAACACTGAAAATGATGATGTGGAGAAAATTTACCGAACAAGGAACCTACAGGTGGTTAGAATTACTACCGAAATTGATCGCAAAATACAACAACACCAGTCACCGGACTATCGGAATGAAACCGAAAGATGTAAATAAGCGGAACCAAGCCGCTGTTTTACAGCGGTTAAATACGGTACTCTATCGAAAACCTACTTTACCCGAAATACAATGTCGGCGATCGAGTGCGTATAAGCAAATTTAAAAAGACATTCGCCAAAGGATATCTACCGAATTGGACGAATGAAATATTTATCGTACATAAGGTACATGATAATACGCGTCCGTGTACTTACACGTTGATCGATGTTCACGGTGAGGTGGTGAGCGGTAAATTTTACGCTGAAGAGCTCACTAAAACTAACGTTACAAATAACGTTTATTTAGTCGAGAAAGTCTTACAAAGAAAAGGCGATAGGCTATTTGTAAAGTGGCAAGGGTTCGATGGAAAACACAACAGTTGGATACATAAGGCGGATTTGGTGTAGTGAATCGATCAGTCATAAACATGAAGTTGGAACGTCAACAGGTCGGTAATATTACGCTAGAAAACTTCGACGAATATACAGGAGCCGGGTGTGGAGAAGGAAAAAGGACTCGTCATGGACCTCTTCTACCGAATACAATCAGATGTATTATCTGTGGACCGTCTAATTGCGGAAAAACAAATGTTCTATTCAACTTGCTGTTCTCACCGGACGGTTTACGATTCAGAAATATTTACGTGTTTTCTAAATCGCTGTACCAACCGAAATATAAGTTTCTAGAACAAGTCATGACTGGTGTCCCGGAAATCGGCTTTTTTGCATACTCAGAAAACGATCATGTGATGGCACCCGACGAAGCGGAACCGAACTCGATAATGATTTTCGACGATGTAGCTTGCGAAAAGCAACATAATATTCGCAAGTACTTTGCGATGGGGCGACACAACAACATAGATAGCTTTTATTTGACACAGACATATTCCAGTGTCGGGAAGCACCTTGTACGGGACAACGCAAATCTCCTTCTTATATTCAAACAAGACGATCTCAACTTACGTCACTTATATCAAGATCATGTAAATACCGATATGAAATTCGATCGGTTTAAAAGTCTGTGTGGTGTTGCATGGAGAAAACCTCATGGATTTTTGGTTGTGGATAAGGAGAGCGATATCGACGGTGGACGATATAGAGTAGGCTTTGATGTTTTTGTAAAAGAGATCAGTTGATAGTCGGTAACAATGGCAAGCATACACACCTACGAGGACGGAACACCGTACGCTAACGCGATACGTTTTAGGCAAAAACCGCAAAACAACTTGTGTTCCAAATATTTTAGCGACCGTCAGAAGTTTTGCGGTAACTACGTCTGTCGTAAAGTGAACTACTGTGAAAATAAAGACCGACGATGTTGGCGACATGTAAAAAGAATGAATCGTGACTATCCGTTGGTCGTTCTGTTGATGATTACTAGCGAAGGTACGATTTTCAATAAGCGTATATGGTTAAAATTTTTAGAAGAATGTGACAAATACGAGATGCCAATTGAACTGGTGATATACGATAAAAACATGTTCAACACCACAATTCGACACGGATGGAACTTTATTTCAAGATTTAGACCCTCTCCGCTCGTGTACAAAAAGCCTTTATTGGAACTTCGAAACCGACATGCATCTATGGACTACACAAACGTTTACATGCACATGTTGGAATACGGTAGTCGTCTAGAAGGAGCGAGATGCTGTATAGTGATCACGGAACGAACTATTCCGATCAGGTCGCCAAAAACGTTGTACCGCTTAGCGTTATCATACGGTAGAAAATGTTTTGTGGACACGGCTTACGGAGTACAATTTACCGACGACGTACCGGAAACATTACCGATAAGACGAGGAGGATTACCGTTCGACATCGTGAACAACAGGGCGCAGGCGCTCTTTTCTGGCGAATTTCTAAACGAAGCGCTACCTACGTTGCGATTATACGCCGATTCGTTCGGATTGAGGTACAACGAACGACGCGAACTGTTTGAAATCCAAAACGAAGATCTGCTGCGAAAATGGTGCGAATATGCAGGAGCGAAACCGGACGAATTTTGGTTGTTGAATAGCTATCTGTTGCATTTACATTCGGAAGGTGACCGTCATCCGATCAGACGACTTTCCACACGGTACCTGACAAAGGTACCACAACGCGATCACTCAACGGTTGTGGATATTCCGCTGTGGGTTGGAAATGTAAAAAGGGCTGCTGTCTTTAAAGACACAAGCACGAAACTCATGATACCGTCTATCGATCAGGGTGTGACACAATATTACCGCGAATTGTGCAATACCAATCGTCGTCTGACAAGAATGAATGTTTCGTTAATCGATGTTATACGTTTTCTACGCAGAACCAAAAAACATGCAGTGTTCTTTAGATCGGTGGAACTAGGATGGTGATGTGATCGACTGTTTTCCGATCATTCGTAACCACGATGTCGAACAAGAACGAGGTCGATATGCCATCCTCATCGTCGTCTGCGAAGTTGGTAATGGAAATCGATAGAATACGAGATTCGATTAAACGAAAACATCGCGCTATTACGCAAGGAATAACAGAATCGGAACAAGTTATTGAAAAGCAATTTAAGCCTATTGTCGATCCGCTCCGAGAACTTAATCAATCGTTTAAACAAAAGTACGATGTTAAAAAAGAACAGGAAGAGAATGCAAAGGAGGAGGTGGAAGAGACACCAACGGTTATGAGAAGACTCTTTAAAACACCGACGTCGGAAAAACAGTTCGTTAAACCTGTAGACCCGTCGACACCGAAAACGATGGGGTATCGTGCAAAACAATTCTTGGATCTTACCGTAACGGATAAAGGTAAAAAAATAGACAACGTCTACGGAGTTAAAAACATTGACGATCAATGGATGATCGGAACAAAACCACTCCAGTTCAAAGGAAATAAAATAGTTATCGACAACAAGACGTATAGCGGTTCCAAAGGTTTATATCAATTGATTTTTTTGAATGAGCCTGTAGATTATACAACCAAAGATTTAAATAACTATAAGAAAATATTAGAAACTACTGAGGCGCATAAAAGTCAAAATACCGGTCGCATAATTTCCAGTCGATCGTTAAAGTACAAAAATATTATCAAAAGACTGTTTCCTCGTACGCATCTTTCGTCGGAAAGCGGTCATGACGACGAAAGTCCAATAACGGGATCGGGTCTGTTGATGAGAGCGAAGAAAACGGTTAGACCGGATTACGTTTACTGGGACGATCCGAATGAACTGTGCGATAGACTGCGACTTTTATTGGCTTCGAAACGTGCGGGTCATACCGGTCATAATAACGAAATAGTTTCAATCGTAGAAGAACTGCAAGAAGGCGGATACATAAAGGAAGGTAGTACAGGGAACCTTTTATTTTAAACAGTCTGAAGATGAGTATCGACAAGTTCGGACGTTCTCGCGTTGGGAGTGCAACCGCCCAACCACCACCAACTCGGATTGTTGAAACGTTTGACAAAACCGCCGATGGAGATTTCGATATCAAAAAAAGACGTTTGTGCAACGTCGGACCGCCTGTTGAAGATGATGATGGTGCAACAATCGGTCACGTTAAGAAAATGTTCGTAAAGCAAAGCGAGTTGAATAATAAATACTTACCGACGGTTTCACCGATGGACAACAACGCACTCTCCTTTTCAAAGAGGCGATTGTGCGATATCGCCGATCCAATTGTAAAAACAGACGCCGTAACTGTCGACTATTTACGGAAAAACCTTTTCGGTACAAATGAGAGAATTAACGCGAGAGGGTGCGTTATCGCAAATGCTGGTGCACCAATTAATACCACAGATCTCACTACAAAGTCATACGTAGACAAATTGACAAATGGGATTTTAACGATTAAAAACGGTGTTGTGGATATCCAAAATAAGCGAATATGTAGAGTCGGTGATCCTGTTGAAAAGACGGACGTCGTTACTGTCAACTATTTACAAAAAAAACTTTTCGATGAAAAGCAAATAATTAATTTGCTTTTAACACGCGCACTATTTAATTTTTACAAATTTGTATTAAACATTAATGACAGCGCTAACAGAAACTTAAATCAAATATCGCTTATGCGTATATTAACCGCTGACAATCATCACCAAAGCGATTCTGCAAACACAGATCTAAATAGTAAAGATACAAAGGAGAATGAGGATGCGACAAAAAATATGGTGCGTCCTCCAATCGCTGATAAGACAATGAAGAATGATGATGTGAATAAAAATATGATACGTCTCCCGGTTTCGGAGGACGAGGATGTGACAAAAAATATGGTGCGTCCTCCGATCACTGATAAGACATTGAAGAATGAGGATGTGAATAAAAATATGATACGTCCCCCGGTCTCGGATGATGTGAATAAAAATATGGTATGATTGTCGAACATGGATCCAATGTAAGATGGTAGAATGTTGTAAACAAGTTCATTGTCTATCCGACATGGCAAGAGTGAGGAGGTCAAAATGTTCTCCCGTTCAAAAGGGTAAGGTGAGAAGATCTAAACGAATAGCCAGTCTTAAACGAGGCGGTGGACTGTTAACAACTCTAACAGCAGGAGCTGCAGGAGCGTTAGGATCCTATATCGGTGATAAAGCATTAAAAGGTGTCAAAAAGGTGGTGGGTACGGTCGTAAACAAAGGGGTCGATTTATTACCGATAGAGTTACATATTCCGGGATATCAGTACTGCGGACCTGGAACGAATTTAAAAAAACGATTAAAGAGAGGCGATCCCGGTGTAAACAAGTTGGACGCCGCTTGTAAAGAACACGATATCGCATACGCAACGTACAGCGACAACGAAAGAAGAGCGGCTGCAGATCGTAAATTAGCCGATAGCGCTTGGGAAAGAGTTAAAGCTAAGGATTCGAGTATCGCGGAAAAAGCTACGGCATTGGCGGTTACAAACGCGATGAAATTAAAAGCAAAGTTCGGCGGTGGAAGAGTACGAAGACGAAGAAGACGAACAAAAAGGAATAATATAAAACGCCTTGTCGAAATGATGAAACGAAAAGCGGACGCTGCAGGGCAGGGATTATACCTTAAGCCCTACCCTTTGACGGGATCGGGGATGGGCGGTAAAAAAAAACGTCGTCGCCGTCGTCGTCGTCTCCAATAAAGGGAATACCAGTGCGACCGCTATCAAACATAGAACTAATGTGGTACGCGAGAAGACTAAATATAACCGATTTTCGAGGGGTCTTCATGTTGGACGCATTACCTACACAACCGAAGATTAACGAAACTGCGATAGTTAATCTTGACCGCAGTACTGGTCATGGAACACATTGGGTATGTTATAGAAAACGTGGACGGATGGTGGACTATTTCGACAGTTTCGGTAATCTGCGTCCACCTAACGAATTGATACGTTATTTTCCACTCGATTCGATTATAAATTTCAATTATAACGCCAGACAGAGTATAAACACGGTTATCTGCGGTCATTTATGTCTTGAATTTCTCAGTCGTGATTCGTCAGCCTACAGGTAAACATGTTTTGCATAAGTGGAACTACGTCGTTCTTACACGCTACATTCTTTCCGCCATTGGATTTGTCTGATGGCGATTGGGAATTGGCGTTGATAAACTTAACCACATACAACTCGATTCCAAATGTCGAAGAGGGAATCAACAACACATTTACTGTTATACCAATGAAACCTCAAAAACCGATTAAGCTGACACTTGCGACCGGATCGTACGAAGTGGATGATATCGCCAAACGCTTGAGCGATGAACTCAAAGACAAAAGCAAAATAGATTTACTTATGCGTCCGAATAACAACACGTTAAAATGCGAACTTAAATGCAGCGCTGCCATCGATTTGACATCAACGGATAGTTTAGCACCGTTGTTGGGGTTCGAGAAAACTAATCTGACGGCGAATATATGGCACGAGTCATCGAAGCCAGTTGCCATTAACAACGTGAACACCGTACGGGTCGAATGCAACCTTATACGAGGCTCCTACACGAACGGATCAGAGGGACACGTGTTGCACGAATTCACGCTAAGCGTACCGCCTGGTTTCAAAATAATCGAATCGCCGAAGAATATAATCTATCTACCGGTGAATACGAAGAGCTTAGACGATATCGCTATAAAGTTTACCGATCAAGACGGAAAACCGATTAATTTTCGCGGTGAAACCGTTACGGTGAGATTGCATTTACAAAGGAAAACGAAGTAAAAAAAGAAAGCCAATAGATGGGGTTAATATACAACAGCGTTGGTACTAGTAGCGAAACGACACGCAAACCGATCAGTCGACGTGCAAACACCAAAGCGTTAACATCGCGTAACGTGTTGTTTCTTCGTAAACTTGGTTTTACAGTTTTGGTGAACAGTAATGGCAGGAGCGAATATGTTGGACGTCGGTGAAAGTGTTTCGTTCGATAACACGATCACACAGTACGAATATCATACCCATCTACCGTACGCTTCGTCGACTTACAACAACAACGATGAAATCCGGATTCCGATACACCAACAAGATGTGTACACTTTACCGCATAAAAGCTATTTGATGGTCGAAGGTGCGTTAACTACTAAAGCAGGCGATAAAAAGGCAACGGAATCGTGGTTAACAAACAACGCGATACCGTTTCTCTTCGAAGAGATACGATACGAGATAAACGGTACGGAAATGTGTCGCGTACAAAAGCTAGGAATAACGACAACAATAAAGAATATTCTTTCGTTGCGTAAAAGCGAAGAAAATATTTTGGAAAATTTCGGGTGGAAGTTCAAAGCGTCGGATAAGTTCGATTTGGAAGAAAACACGGGAAGATTTTGCTTCTACGTACCGCTGCGTATGCTTATGGGTTTCGCCGAAGACTACAGACACATAATATTGAACGTCAAACAAGAATTGGTTTTGCTTAGATCTTCCAACGACGTGAACGCATTAGTGTCTTCAAAAGAGGCGCCTGATTCCAAGTTGAAAGTGACTAAGATAGCGTGGAAAATTCCGTATGTTCACGTTGCCGATACGATGCGATTGCATTTGTTGAAGGTAGTAGAACGAGATAGACCGTTAGCTATTGCTTTTCGTACATGGCAGATCCACGAATATCCGGCTCTACCACAAACAAACATACATTCATGGACGGTAAAAACATGTGCGCAAACGGAGAGACCGAGATACGTGATATTCGGTTTACAGACCGACAGAAAAGATAAAGCTACAAAATCATTGACGAACTTCGATATGTGCGAGTTGGTAAACGTTCGTCTGTATTTGAATTCGCAGTACTATCCGTACGACAATCTACAGGGAGATGTGAATATGATGTATGAAATGTTCGCCAGCTTTCGGTCCGGGTATTATAACAAACCGCAGGACGAATGTCCCGCTTACAGTTTGGCGGATTTCAAGACCAGTGTACCGTTAATAGTTATCGACTGTTCCCGTCAGAACGAATCGCTTAAAACAGGAACAGTAGATGTACGTATCGATTTCGATACTAAAAACAATATACCGGCCAACACGACTGCCTACTGTCTCATTATACATGATAGCATCGTCACGTACACTCCGCTCAGTGGAATAGTGAAAAAACGTATGTAATGCCGGTGGTATTTGAGATGGATCAATTAGGTGGTGGACGGGGAGAGGAAGGTAAAAAGCAAATATTAGCTACGTGGCGACAGTTTACGAAATGGTTGATAACATTTAGCATATTTAAAACGGGTATTGCAGTTGGAATAATCGTAACACTGTTACTGGGTGACTTTTCGCATGAATCTTGTACAACGATCAAACCGATACGGTGTAGAGTGACTTTTTCTACACAATCACCGGTTAACATACCGTTAGTATGGTGTAATTCATCGTCTGTGGAGGTGTTGTCCATTTTTTACAACGCTACCGTATCACCACCATCATCTTCAAAAAACTTGTCTGCTGACGTAGTTAGCAACATCACTACATCGTTACCTTCAGCGAAGACGACAGTATTACTAAAGGTAAACATCGACAAAACCGCATTGAAGAGGAAAAACATAGTGAATGTAACGACATCATTACCTTCAGCGAGGACAACAGTGTTACCAAAGGTAAACGCTACCAAAATCTCATTACGTAACATGACGTTACATGCACATGGTGATGATGACTATGATGGTCCTCTAAACGATGAAGAAGAAGATGTGGAGGGGGTAACCCCCACCACTTCTACTTTGAAAGTATAAAAAGGCTTAATCCGACTGCACGCATACAAATCAGTAGTTGTTGAGCATCCGTCATGGAAGGAAGTGGTGTATATTCGCCAGACGACGTTCAATCGTTTCTATTCATGAACGATTCTTTGCATAACATCAATCACCATCCTGAAGTTACGAAACCGACTGAGAAGGAGGTTAAATCGAAACCAACGAAGATCCGCAAAAGGAGAAATCCGCGTAAAAAATCTTATGATAAACCTTCTTCAGTTGAACACACGATCACAAAGACCAAGACCAATAAGAAGCAGAAGAAGAAGGACAAAAAGAAGGCGGATAAGGGGAACGAAGGGATATCCCCCACCAACATTGTGATTTCATAGACATCGTTGGTGGTTACATATCGCCATCCTCATACACGGATGAGCGATCGTCATGGAAGGAGTTATCGAGTATCACGGCTTTCTCGGCAAACGAGGTGAGTTTATAGTTAAAGAACTTGCTGTTGTTGGTGATGGAAACTATATGATTCTTCACTTTCGATCACCGTACCCAAAGTCTGAGTTGACATCTAAATACAAACGGATGGTCGGATGGTTGGAGAGGAATTTTCACAAAATCGATTGGAATTACGGCGAAGTCGTATACAACGACGATATCATGAAGGCGTTATGTTCGCAGTTTGCCACAATACACACCAAAGGGTTGGAGAAAGTGGAATTTTTGCGACGGTTTCATAACGATGTTCGTCAGATACCGGACGGCGCACCGAAACCTAATTCAAATTATATCGTAAATTGTCCGTACCACACGCACAAGGAGAGTGGAAAATGTGCGTTACAAACCGGTTGTTTCTACATGGAGTGGTTGAAGATGTGTAAAAAGCCGTTGGATCTGGTGAGAGAAGCCGATCGATTGCGATCGTTTGCGAACACAAACGCGGAAAACAAAGAGGAATTGGCAAAAAACGGTTATTACTATTCCTTCAACGAATTGTGTGTAAAATGTTGTTGGTGTAACGAAAGGATGGATGTGCATCACCACTCAACTCGTTGTCAAAACTGCATCAAGGAAAACGTACCGCTTTCGTTTGAATATGTTGTTCCACGTCGAATACCGCTGTAGAGCTCAGTCTGCTGCAAGATGTTGATGAAAAAAATAAAAAATAAAAAAAAAATAAAAAAAAAATTAAAAAAAATATAAAAAAAGATTCGAGTGTTTTACAGTAGGCCTATTGGGGAGAGATTTCACTCATGTAAAAAAAAAAATCTCAACGCGCCACGGTTGCTACCTCGTGGGTGGTGTGGAAACGTAACCGTTTTTTTTAAATTTAAAATAACAAGCGGGAAATAACAGGAAGTACAGGGTCCATAGCACTGATAAGGTATATATATTTGTCGCTCTGCTCACTACATCATTCATTTCACAACACAGCTGCACATCAGACGAACATGGGTGAGAGAACATCGACATCATTCGAACTTGCTAAAGCAAGAGTGGTTACCAGTATTAGAAACTTGGTGCGTAGTATCTCAAGTGTGAAGGGTGCAGATGTACCCTTTTTAGAATCGCTTAGTGAGGCATTAAGAAATGTGAAATGTGCAGTAGAACGAGGTGTTATACGGGATGAAGATTTGACCAGTACACTGCGATGTAAAATATGTCTGATTGGACGTGTAGGAGCAACGATACTACCGTGTGGTCACACATTCTGCATAGATTGTGTACGGTATTTAATACAACACAACCTTCCATGTGGGATGTGTAGACAAGCGGTGACTGGCTATATAAAAATCTATTTCAACTAGTCACCTCACCGTCTTTCCCAAACTGTCCTTTTCAGGACAACAACACATTACACAAACAACACAAAATTACACGCGTAGACAAAACAAAAAACACTTTAAACCCCCATACAATAAATTGTAACTAATTATTGTTTTTTTAATTTAAAAAAAAACGATATTTATTTACATTTATTGAATGTAGTGGTTCCAAGGCCCGTGACACGATATGATATTGGATTTATCCACTATCAATTGTGTTACAAACGGTGAGGAGAGTGTTTTATAGTAAACCTATTTTTTCCCCTTGAAAAACCTTCCGATGTGTAATTCCATCCGCAGTTTAGCGATGGACGTTGACATAGCCGCATCGGTGTGGACGATTAGATTTTTTCCAAATCGTCGCGTAAGAACGTTGCGTCATCTTATGAAACTTACAATTGCTGCGTTTCCTCACGCAACAAGTATTACCGCAGACATACACCGTTTCAATACGGTTAGAGTGGTTTTCAATTACGACGCTACTTACGCTGAACTTCACGACGGTTTACAAGAATATTTAGACAGTTTAAAAATAGATACTGTAGACGGATTGTGTAGACATTATATTCACTATAGTGACGATCCGATATAGCAGCGATGAAAACGTTTAGCGATTCGGTAAACGAATTGAGGTTTATTGCATCGTATATTTGCAAATATTGTTTTATGATGCTTACCATCCACTACGATGTTAATGATGAAATACATGCTTTCGATTGTAAGAAATTCGACTACTGCGGTCGTGGTCTACCAGAATACTTATGTTCGTGCGAATTGATTATTGAAAACGTGAAAAGAATGCACGCTATGGTACGTGCAAATAAATACGAAGTGTTATGGGAAAGTCCGTTCGCCTGTACAGTTATCGATCGTAACGAACTCTATCGGTTGTTTTGCAAAATTGTAGTTGAAATAGGGGGTAAGAAGGTAAATCACACTTGCAATTGCCATTCGAGTGTGAGCACTGCGAATGTTAAGATGGACACCGTAGCATTTATTAACGTTTTCAACGATGAATATTGTTTTCTAAAGAAGATACCGTTCAGGAGGTTGACCGATCTTGATATCGGTGTGAGCTACGTACTGTTGGAAATGAGAAAGATTTTTACTCAATACGGCGAACTCCGTATTTGCGTAATATTGTTCGACAGCGAATCGGATGAACCGGACAGCTTTCAAACCTTATTACCAAAGACGTATACAAACAGATTTACCGACGATGAATTGAACGTTGTAAAAAATCATTCGATGAAATTAACTTATTATGGAAAGAAAAAACTCGCCAACGGTGACGTTGACGAGTTCAACGAGGATATAAAAATCAGTTTGTAAAGTTTTGCACGAGTGTTTGTAGGCCTATTGGGGAGAGATATCACTCGCATAAAAAAATCTCAACGCGCTGCAGTTGCTACCTCTTGGGTGGTGTGGAAACGCAACTCAAACAAATGTATTTTTTTTTTTTTTTTTTTTTTTGGTGGTGGTAAATGTTTGTTTATTTGTGATTACTGTTTTATAAGGAAAATATAATTTTTAATTGGCACGTGGGATTATTTATCGTGACGATAACAATAAAAAAAAATATTTATAGCGATGATAAGAAATAAAAATAATTTATGGCTTTGATAAGAAAAATAATTGGCTCAACCAGATGTTGTTAAGCAATTAAAATAAATATTGATAAGAATAATTTATGGCTTTGATAAAAAAAAATAATTGGTTCAATTCGCGGAATTAATTATAATGACGATAACAATAAAAAATTATTTATAGCGTTGATAAGAAATAATTGGCTCGACTGGATGTGATTAGTAGATAAGAACTTAAAATAAAAATAATTTATGGCTTTGATAAGAAAAAATAATTGGCGATTTAAAATAAAAAATAATTTATGGCTTTGATAAAAAAAAAATAATTGGTTCAATTCGTGGAATTAATTATCGTGATGATAACAATAAAAAAATTATTTATAGCTTTGATAAGAAATAATTGGCTCGACCGGATGTGATTAGTAGATAAGAACTTAAAATAAAAATAATTTATGGCTTTGATAAGAAAATATAATTGGCTCAACCAGATGTTGTTAAGCAATTAAAATAAATATTAATTGTCGATTCTTGGAATACCGATTGCGGATGTTGATAAGCAGATGTGTGGGTATAAATAGCCATTTGTAATCGCTCTAGTCTCATTCTAAAGCTAACGTTTGAAGAAATAACATCATCATGACTGACGGTAACAGAAAAGATTTTCTTCATCATTTGAATAAGCGACTTGTTGCAACCAACCTAGAGACGAAGAGCGTTGGTGATCTTACGATTGGGAAACCGTACGAGGTTGTATGGTTAAGGAAAATCGCTACACGTTATGGGAAGAGCATATTATGTCGCTTACGTGAAGGTGAGGAAGAACAACCATTTAACGTTTACTTGCCGAGACGGTTTGCGGAAACATTGAAAGAGGACGAATTTGACACAATAACTGAAATGAAGCTGAAACTCGTCTTCAAAGGACGCATCGGAAAAGCCTTCGATGTGGTATTCGAGTAATACCAGGTAGCTATTCAAACTGTCCTTTTCAGGACAACAACACATTAAACAAACAACACAAAATTACACATACATACACAAAACAAAAAACACTTTAAACCCCCATCAATAAATTTGTAACTAATTATTGTTTTTTTAAAAAATGTTTTCTTTTAAAGTAAACAAGATAGAAAACGATATTTAGTTACGTTTATTGAATGTAGTGGTTCCAAGGCCCGCGACACGATCTGGTAATAGATTTATCTACTATCGGATTTTGTTGCAAATGGTGAGGAGAGTGTTTAACAATAAATTGAAAAATTGTAGCTTCAAATCATACAAAATGCACTTGTCAGGATATCACCATACCTATCAGATGAATTTTTTTCGAATTGTGGAGGGGAGGTTGTGACATTCTGATTCGTTGATAGCAGGGTGTGGTAGTTGTGGTGGTGGGGAGGAGCTTATAAATACAGTGTAACTGAGTGAAGCAGTTTATTCGTTGAGAAACGTTCGAGTTGTAAACATGATTCAGTTTAGTGAAGAAGATGTACGCGTGCGCGTTGGTGACCAACAACTGACGACTATGTGTTTTAAATTAAAACACAGTTACGTATATATTGTCGATTTATCTGATTATGATTTTGATAAAAACGGTGATAACTTGACCATAAGAGTGGTTTTCAATGATGATGATTTTGGATATGGACGAAAATATTATTGTGAATTTGAATGCGGTGAACAAGCTATCGCACTTATTCACAGCAAAGAAGTACTGTTTTCTGGATTCTACGGTGACGACGGTAACGTAAAGGCGTTCAAATTAAATCGTTCGTCGAATATGAAGTTGAATGCGTCCGTGTTAAAAAATCTCAATACGTCGCATCGAAAAAATAACGTACTCGCTGTAAACGTGTTTGCTGCAAACGAAAGAAGAAGAGTAACAGCTAATGTAGCGACGGACGGAGGACTTTTCTTCAGAGGTCGTGATGAGGTAGATTGTTCTGCCGATGGTTGTGACGATGATACCCAACCGCTGTTGGTGGCGTACGACACAAATGAAAATTCAGAATTCGATTACGTTAAAACCAATCGATATATGAAAGGACGTCACATCGCTTCTCTTTATTTTATTTTATACAAGAATACGAAACGCAAAGAAGAGTATAAAGAAAACCGTCAACGATTTTTTTAATTTCTACGATGTTTAAATAAGTCCTTTTAAGGACTACAACATAAATTAGAGTTATCTTGGGATTTTTTTTTTGTTTAACATAGATGTTCTTTCTTGTAAAGAAGTATCATGAAGACGTTTCTTAAGATATATATATAGTCGAGTGTTTTGTAGGCCTACTGGGGAGAGATATCACTCTAAAAAAAAAAAATCTCAACGCACCGCGGTTGCTACCTCTGGGGTGGTGTGGAAATGCAACAACACTCTAAACCCCCATACAGTAATGTAAAACTATTTTTTAGAAATAAAATTTAGTCGATTGGCATTACTGGATGAAGGTTCCAAGGCCTGCGGTGTAACCCGACGTCAGATTCACCATCTGTTGTCGAATTACACCTGCGAATGGTGAGGAGAGTGTTCCAACACATAAATTCATTTCATAACTTTTTTTTCCTTTTACAGATCCAGACACAACCGGATTTAACCAGTTACAACAACTCAAGTCACTTTTGTATTAGTGATCCGATAATAATTAAAAAAAACATTTTCCTTATCGCATCCGCTCTTATTAGAGACGACGTTCGAGTTCGCACGTACGCACTAACGGCTAGTGCGCATGCGCCGATTCGAATTCCAACGCTGCGATTGGTCAATCGGACAACTTCAGACCACGTCGGTCCCACAATTCTTCAGTCGAGCGCCGCATCTCGCACGGTAAACACCTCTACGTCACTCCGCTGACGCACGCACGCAAACACAGCCGCCACCGCCTCCCGGTGCACGATCCACGACGAGAACCTCTCTCCGTCGCGGTAACGCCTCCCGACGCCATCGCCTGGACGACCAGGATCATCCTCGAGGTACGTCTATATTCACTTGTGTGTATATGTATGTGTGTGCGCGTGTGTGTGTGTGTGTGTGTTTGTGTGTTGCAGCAGACATCGCCGCCACCGCCTCCCGGTGCACGATCCACGACGAGAACCACTCTCCGTCGCGGTAACGCCTCCCGACGCCATCACCTGGACGACCAGGATCATCCTCGAGGTACGTCTATATTCACTTGTGTGTATATATGTATGTGTGTGCGCGTGTGTGTGTGCATGTGTGATTGTGTGTGTGTGTGTGTACAGACTGATGTTACGTTAAAATTCACAGCTTACGTAGAACATTTTTCACTCATTACATCAGGGAGTCACCGCAGCCGATTGGTTTAAGGCGTCAGTCGGTCGCGTCCCGTCATGACCGGGTTCGAATCCTCTAGCCGACAGATTTTTTTTCACTTTAAATATTATTCATTTATTTAATTCAAATCGACCGCCAAACAACAGTGATACCAACCTTTGAAATATTACTTCAATATATAACAATACAAACACAAATTAAATCAAGTTGGCAACACTGACTCGCTGTCGACAAAAAATAAATCATGTTGGCAACACTGACGGGGTACGGTCGCCAATCCAAGATGGCCGACCACCGCCATCTTGAATTAATGACGTCAGTAGTGACGTTTCAAGATGGCGGACGGCCGCCATATTGGAATCCAAGATGGCGGACAGCCGCCATCTTGGAAAAAGGCGACCGTACACCCATTTCCGTACTACTTATATGAAGTGATAAGTTGAACGAAAGAGCACTGTATGCCTCTTTGCCTAGCATTCGTCGATTTTGAAAAGACATTCGACGTTGTCAGTCATTCAGTAGTTATGACAGCTCTACCAATCAAGGGGATAGTAGACACGGACTACATTGAAATACTGAATAATATCTACAAAGAGTCGTCAGCACTCGTTAATTTTGGAGAAAATACTGACGAGTTTAAAACTGAAAGATGGGTGAAAGGAAGCGACTCAATAAACCCAAAACTATTTACAGTGGTTCTAGAAATGGTATTTAAAACTACAACTTGGATGAAAATCGTGTAGGGATTAAAATTAACGGAGAACAATTAACGAATCTAAGATTCGCCAATGACATTGTGCTATTTTCTAAAGATTTAACAAATTGAAAATGCTCATGAATGATCTTGTTGCATTCCGTAAAAAGGCTGGCCTCTAGATTAACTCTTCAAAAACAGAGATAATGTGTAATCAATGGGTAACATATGAAAGAATTACTCTGAAGGACAACGATTTGGAAATTGTTGGAGAATGTACCTACTTGGAACAACTCATCAATATGGATAACTCACTAATTCCAGAAGTGCTACGACGCATAAAACTGGGATGGGGAGAATTTGGACGTAACTTAACGGTGTTGAAGTCCAGAATGCCTGTGGCTCTGAAGAAGCAAGTATTTGATCATTGTGTCCTTCCTGTCTTTACTTATGGCTGTCAAACATGGACACTAAGCAAAGCAATAAAGAGAAAATTAAGATCAGCACGACGAAAATAACTGGAAGCGAAGAGCTGGAACAGAGAGGCAGGCGATAGACTGGAGGCGGACTATGTCAGAATGATTAGCAGGAATAACCGAAAGAGATACATTCACAACGGATTGATATGGCTGAAAATAACAATAAGTCAAATTTAGGTTAAGAGAATTAAAAAAATAAACATCCTCAGTGAATAGGCATTTTAATAACTGATATCAATAAAACTGAGAGAAATACGGATCCGAAGTTTTCACTGTCGTTTTTTTTTTTTGTCAAACTTTACACAGAAATGATGTGGCTTGTAACCGTAGTGCCACTTAAATAAATAAGGTTGAGTCCAGTATAACAGAAACAATGTTGCGGACAAAATATTAGAATAGTTCAAAAATACTATTTATGCCTAAAACATATTGATCAGAATTCTCTAAATTAACAACTGTATAAAAAAATAGGAGGTAATTACTTCATATAAACTTTGTATATTATATACATTTCGGATATTCAACAACAATGATGATTGATTTTTTTGTGTATGATTAACTCTAAATAAAAAAAAAATTAAAAAGTATCAAAAATCATCCATTAGAAAAAAATATACATTATATTTACATTTTATTAAATTTTTGAAAACATTTATGACAATTCGCTTGATTTATTGAAAGCAAAAAGGATGCGATTTATAAATAGAAAAATGCTAAACTCTATGACTGGAGGAGTCAAATTACTTAAGATTTTAGAAACTTATTTTAAAAACCAATATATGCAGATGATAGAACAGATGAACAAACATCCAACCTAAGCATCAGAATTTTAGCCTTGATCAAGAATCCAATGTTTTAGCTGCTTCTGTACAATCTGCATGTAAATGATCTAGTGAATGCGTAGTTTAATCTTCCGATATGCAGATGAACCAGTAATGAATAATTTGCTTACAGTTTGAACACATTTTTATTCCGATAAATAGCCAGAGCTTCCTAAAACATTAAGACTAGTAGACATTTAATTTGATAATTGAGAAATACGTAATATTTTTTTAAAAATTAAAAAATATTTACTTCAGGGAAACTTGCTAAATAATTAATTATTTTGAAGCAAAGAGGGTAGCCAAGAAAATATATTAACTTCTGTGTATCTTACATATTAAATTAAATAATAAATAAAACAAGGTAAAA
Source organism: Lycorma delicatula (assembly GCF_047948215.1). Classification (NCBI taxonomy): domain Eukaryota; kingdom Metazoa; phylum Arthropoda; class Insecta; order Hemiptera; family Fulgoridae; genus Lycorma; species Lycorma delicatula. Next base: position 259,855,845 of record NC_134455.1, on the reverse strand, counting down.
TGTACAATTGTTTACCATTTGGTCAAATATCAAATATCAAATAAAAAGTTATATTTAGCCTTTCGACAGTACCTGTTTGTTTGTTAAAATGCTTTCTACATAAAATATATTTATTAATTATAGAGACTATATTAGGTTAATACATATGTTATTAATTTGTTTTACAAATTACTTCCTGGCAACAGGGAATATGTATTAAAATTAATTATTTAATTATCTTTCTTAATTTCCAACTTTTAATTTCTTTGATCTCTGTTAAATAAGTTTGCAGAGATTTCTGCCAATTCAATATTAAGTTTTTAAAAATAAAATAATTAGAAAAAATCAAAAAATTTTTAAATTTGAGAGATAGATATTTATTTAATATCTCAGCCACTCAAATAAAATGAATTATTCTGCTATTATTAAAATTCAGGAGATAGTTTTGTTAAGACTGAGTAAATAATAGAAATATTACCTGGGTAACATAATTAAATAAATTATAAACGTAAATTGTAAATTTTGACCAATTTTAATTTAAAAAACAATTTATCCGTTTTTTAAATTAAAAAAATATTTGTAAAAATGCATAAAATATTAGGGAAACAAATTTTTATTTTTTTAGTCTAGAAAACATGTAAATTGTAGAAATGAGTAGAAACATTTTAATATCAAACAACTGAATAGATATGTCATGTATTCATTATGTCATTATAAATGACAATGTGAAGTACTTGCAGAGATATTGTTATTTCTTCAAAACGAATTTTTTTAATAATAAATTATTTAAAAACAGAATTTGATTATTGCTCAAAGAGTAGTAGATGTTAACTATTCATGAAACATAATCTATGTGAAATAAAAGTAATTATTCTGCTGTTGATAGATGATAAAGAAGATGTATTTTAGTACCACATCTAAATATATTTTTAAATATAATTGAATATTATTTTTAATAATTTAAATGAAGTTTATTATTTACCTAAGCCAGTCATTATTATATACTTTACATACTTTTCAAAGAAATGTTCGGTATTAGTTTCGGTTGCATGGTAGGATTGGAGGGTGAAAATTGATTTTCTTCTGTTTTGAGCTATGAGAAGTACGAAAATACCATTTACTTTAAATTTAATTTCCTTAGTAGGGTATCTGAGGTTGTACGTGGAAAAATTTGATGAAGATTGGTTCAGTCGTTCTTGAATTACGCTCAATTTAAGGCCAACAGCAGACACCATAAACTCAATTTGAGATATTTTATCGGTCGCATGGTGGAATTAGGAGATGGAAATAAATTTCCATCCTTTAGTCTTTAAGGTATGAGGATTAAAAAATACCATTCTTGTAAAATATTTTGGCTTGAAAGTCTCAAAATAACACTCATGTATAAAGTTTGAGGCTCGAAAATCTCCAAAACTACTCAATTAATTTCATTGAAATTTATATATGCTATATTAGGGTGTTTGAAGCTATGCATGTGAATGTTTGATGAAGACTGGTTGAGTTGTTTTTGAGTTACGCTCGATTTAAATCGACTACAGGCAACATGACGTCAATTTGAGGTTATATTGAATGTGTAGTGAAGTATTTTTCATACGCGCTTACGCAGTGAGTCACAGTGGTGAGTGAATTGAAACTTATGGTTGTGTGTAGGGTCTAGTCGTTAATGGAATGTATGTAGTGCACTACTCTGAAAATCAGTGCGTTTCTGACTCGAAATTGTTGGGAATAGTTTGGAAAGAAAAGTCGATCTTCTTGCGCAAAAGTGCGCAAGATATTTTTTTATGTATTCATTAATATTTCATCGCTGTTTTCGATTATGACATAATGAATTTTCTTTCCGCTAAAATCCTCGTTTTACCTTTACTCCATTTTCTGCTTTATCATGCCTGCACTTGTCCAAAAATCATCAATACTCTATTTTCAAACATAGTTTTTGCGGAATTTGATACTGAAGGTGATATTTCACAGAAGCGTTGGTTGTAAGACAGCTCTAGGGATTTTAATCTTTGAGAGTTTAGTTACAATATTCGATTTAAAAATAATATTTAATACCAGAATCCTTTGTTAGCATTTAAGATTACTCGCTTTTCTGCTCTCTACTTTACATTATTACACCCAAGCATTTAAATAAACGACGTACTTTTAAATTTACTCATTTAAAGAAACGGGATAATGTAAGGGACCTCATTCACAACATTATAGATCAGTTTTTCTCTGTTTATTACTAATATTAAATCGTAATGTCTAAAATAGACTTTATTGTAAATAGACAAATTGCCTAAATAGCCTTTTTGACTAAAATCTTAAAAATGTCTTTACTCTTTAATACTACTTCTAATTATGAAAACTTTCTTTCCCATAATGTTACAACATAATTTGTTTTACATTCCTTCTCATTCCACTTTCTACTTCTCCAGATCTAAGTCAAAGAAATAAAGTGACATCACTTGTTTTGTTCCAGGACAGATTATCTCAAACATTGTTTTAACCAAGCAACAACCACAAGGTATTTACTTTAAATAAAGTACATTTTGGTTTCTTTTACCATTGGTTTGAGTTATCAGCTGTTTTAAAGATTATTTCAGTTCTCCTTGTATCTGTAGCATCCTTGTGTATTTTGCGATTCAGTCATAGAAGCTTTTGCCATTTCTACCAGCTTCTTTTGTACTCCGATGTCGACCATGACATTATACATTTTGTTCTTATCAGACTATTGTAGACCGTTTTAAGATTTATCAGTACTTGATGTGTCTTCTTCTTTTCCTTCCCGTAGTAGTAGAAAAAAATACTTGCCCATAATTGATCAAGTTTTATAATTATTATTATTTGAATTCAATATCCAGGGCGTAGTAGTAAGAAATACAGCAAAATCGGTTATATTTTTCGAACATTTAAAATAAACGAAGTTTATTTGGATGAAATTAATTTTTCCCACAACTTATCTTAATGTCTATTCTTTGCAATTAATCTAAACTCAAAGGAAGACGATAAAACAATGGTTATGTATAAACAATTAATATATTTGTATTCAACTAAGCGAACATTTAATAAACGTGGTGAATTGTAACAATGCTGAAAGTACATTACGAAAATTAAGCCAGGAAATAAATATTTACGCATGTGTGAACACGTTGCAGTAAATTGAATTACTTGACTGGAGTTGCACATCTAATGAAATCTTAGTCCTACTTTCACTTCCCTAGAGTTCATAACGCGTAACCAAACAGGAGGCCGTGTAATGTAAAGTTTTAGTTAGAGGATACTACCACTATCTTAATTATCCCCACTTCTTGAGTGTGAAAACAGCTCTTTTTCTCATGAAACAATTTGTAGTTTAGATCAGTTAAAAAAATTCGTTTACAATAAGTGAGAACGATGGTAATTGCCTGTTAACCTAGCTTGACCTTTCGTTGTATTGTTTTAACATGCTTACTACTAACATACATAATTTTACACTCTGCAGGAACACTCAGTAAGAGATCGCACAGTAATGTGAGCAATGTTTTAGCAATCTGTTTCTTTTGTAATGTGCTTTTAAGTACCATTAGATAAAATTAAAAATCATTTTACAAAAAGCCTACTTACTAATACGATTTCAATAAACCATTCCACCAAAGATTTATTGTAGAAAAAAAGAAAAAACAATGAGGCTAGACAAGACACGTTGAAATAGTAGAACTACTGCAAGATAGCTGTTCCACAGTCAAACAGCTTTTTTCGACTATGGTATAAGATACCCATCCTACAAATACGATTCTGACAATCGCTGTCTGTATCAGAATAGATTTTAAAGTTCCGCAGCTACGTGCATGCGTGTTTGTGTGGATGTTACTATCCGTAAAAATTCAAAAAATTTATTTTTAAATATATGTATTTTTTAAATGTATCAATATTTTTAAATAAGAATTATTTTTAATAAAGACATATTGTTTTTAAAACAATTAAACCTTTCCCATTAAAAATATATTAAAAAATTGGCTGACACATACGAGTTAAGAACTTTTTAATTTATTCCATTCGATTTGAACAGATTCAAGTTTTAATAACTAAAAATTATTAGTTCGTTCTTAATAATCAACTTTCTACAAAACAAATAAAAGATTTAAATTAAAATCAATAAAAAAATTAATAAAATGTGTCGAAAGTGGATCCAGTCATTCTCCAAATAATGTAGAGAACAGTTCTGTGTTACCTAATGTTCTTCTTGCCGGTGAAATCAGATTTTTTTTCAAAATGATTATTTAAATAAGGACGCAGTCGAAAAATGGTACTAGTCTTAAGTCATGCCTAGACTATAAACTGATTACTCAGTGATATATGCAAGAAAAAAGTATTTTTGATTGATTATAATTAATTACTCCTAAAAAGAATTGTAAGAACACTTGGTCGATTGAAATAATTTTCAACTTTACATTTTATACTAAAATCATTAGTTAAACAAAAAAATTTAATTAAGCCAATAGATGGAAAAACAAATATATAAAAACTGAGAGGATTTTTTTTAATGTAACATTGTCCTTGAAATTTCACATTCTGAATTATTTGTTTTCAATATTTTGTTGCCTGCATTTAGTACACGTTAAAAAAAATATTTTCTTTACTTTTATTAAGACGTATTATGTATATTTACAATTTCAGTTCCCTTGAATATTTCTGAACAGTCTTTTGCATTGAATTTCATAGCCATAACTGGAATTCCAATAATGGGAATTTTTTGTAAGATATCGTTAAAATACTCAACATCAAAATATTTGCTGGTCTTTTTATCGTACTTCTATTCTAACTCTCCCATTTCACATCTAATTCACAATAATTTCTATAAATTTTCATTCACTTAAGGAACTAATTTCGTTTCCTCCTGATATACTGGAGATTCATTTACGTAACTTATTTATTTTTTCAATTTATTTATTTTTTTACTACTACATCCTGGGCAATTGATTATTTTCTGAGGGATGGATTTACACATCTGCGTTCCTTTATAACTCCTACCGTTTTTCTTTCACTTGCTGAATAATGTATTCATTAAAATATTTAAATATATTTGCTTCATTACTGCTTACATATGTTAATGACTCTATTTTTTTTTGTCCACTACATTATAAGAATTTTGTAAAAAAAAATCAAAATAAATTTTATTTAGGGAAAATTAATAATTTTTTTGATTTTTTGAAGAAATCGCAATTCTTATTTGTAACAAAACTATCTCTTGTATGGTATCCGATTCAAAAATATAACAGTATAAGGTTACCCTGTGGCCATGAAAAATATATACTCAGTTTTAAATTGAATACCAGATAACAGATTAAAAAGCTTTACTTATTATAAAACCACACAAAAACTTCCACTCATAATTATAGAAACAGAATTTTCATTACTTAAAAATAATTGAAAATTAATGTTACATTATTCTATGTCGAGAGTAATAATTTTGTTAATAAGGAATGATTCATAATTGGGGGTTGTATAGAAAAAAACCCATATATTTACGGCTATCTGTAAATGAAAAGTGCATTGTTTCGAAGCATTCCTCTAACGTAATGTGTAAATTACAAAAATTAAACAGGAATAGTTTTTACTTTTTTAGCTGTATTATTTTAACCGTAATTGTTTAGTTGTGGCATAGAATAGCGTGTGTAGACTCTAGTGCAATATTAAGAATGAACCAATGGGAATATGAGAAAAATATTTAAAACTTATCATACTCCACTGTTATTTAGTGAACTTCATAATCCCTACTAAACGAAATAAAATTAAAATAAATAAAGTTAATATTATACCTGTTATTTACAGTTAATGGTGCCATTGTTTTTTTTATATGCCGTTTCTTTGAGAGTTTCTCTACTGACAACTAGCAAACCAGCTTTATCCAAGTTGTAGAATATAAAATTGCTTTTTTATCCGACATCCTCCTTCAATCAATCATTATCTTTTTCCTTCATTATCCTTCATCTTTTATAAAAATTTCATTAGTTACGCTAAGAATATTAAGAAAATAGTGGAAATTGTGATAACTTATTAATTGATTATAAAATAAATACGTTGTTAATTCATTATACGTAATTTTAATGATGCCAGAAATAATTAATATCTTAATATTAGTATAACTTTGACTCTCTATATTATAGTGTAATGATTATTTGACCTATTTTAAGCTAATTAATTTATTTCTTTTATATTATCTCTTTTTTTAACAGTTTCCTTAGTTTAGAAAGATCTCCCTCGCACACACAATCTCTCTTTCTTGTGTGTGTGTGTGTGTGTGCGCGCGCGCGCGCGTATGTGTATGTATGTATATTTTACTTAAATATATATATATATCTTTTTTTACTGACGTTTCGACGAACAGTACGGTGTTACACTTGGTCGCATGGGGATATTGGGAGTGAAAATGAATTTTCTTTACGTTTTAATGTACGAAGAGTACGAAAGTACCATTTACATAGAATGTAATTTCCTATATATATATATATATATAGGCCTATTTATAAAAGTTTTGGCTTAAAAATCTCCAAAATTTCAAAATCTGGATATGCTGTACTAATTTGTCTAAAGGTCTGCATGTGAAAGCTCGAATTGAGTGGTCTTAGTTACGCTTAGTTTAAGATTGAAAAAATTAGAGGTTGTGTTGACTGTGTATTGGTGCATTTTTCATATGCGCTTATGCAATGAGTCACAGTGGTTAGTTTAACCTAGATGATTGTGTGTAGAGTCTAGTAGCTATTTTTATTTATTTCATCAAATACGGTTACAATAGTTTAATTTTCTTATAAACAAAACGCATATTTTAATATTACATTTACAAAATTGTTACTTCTTTAAGTTTTCTCATTTAATTCATGTTTTGTTTATTTCTTACGCAGAAAGTTTACAAAAGATATTATATAAAAAAAAATAACGTCTTCTTGGGCGGAACTGGGCAAGAAATATTTTTAATTTATACAATCGACTCACAAATTAATCAGAATAGATTATTTATAAAAAATTCTTACATAAAATTTACTTAGTTTACGGCTAGTGTAAGAAATTGTTTCTATTTACTTTAACTTTGGTTAATAATCTTAATGTGAAGGTGAAACCTGAATCCTATCTTGAGCTACTAACTTACAGATCTCTCACAAATAATGAAAAGTTATGTTTAAAACTATAACGATGTATTCATGGCTGAAATAAGGATTAATGTTTATGTTTTCATTTAAAATAATATCATTGAAAAGTATCTCTCACCAATCGATTAACTACGAGTAAAAAACTTCTTTGGAAATAGTTTCGGAATTTTTTTTTACATTTGGTCGATAAATTATAACCAGTAAATTACATATGTAAAGACTGGGCTAGTCTAACTTGGAATCCAAATTTTTCACGCGCGCACACACACAATGTATACTTAACTATTAATACAAGTTAATAATGAATTAAACCTTGAAAAATTTGAATTCATACCAAAATTGTCATAATCGGTTTTCTATTAAAAACGCTCCAAGTTGACGCTGCAGTTAAAACTATATACACTAGATAAATTAACTATTGAAACTTTCAAACAACTTTTAGACGTAAAAAATAGCTTCAATTTTTTAACACTAAAACATACTAATTTAAGATTAATTTTTTACACCCTGTTTTTACTTTTAATTTTTATTAACCTAATTAATAATACGTTTAATTTTTATTAAACTAATAATAACTAATTAAACGCACTACTATCTTGAAGTAAGATTTAACCAATCGCTTCACGGATTTTCCTAAACATGTTTATATTATTCGCAAATACTTAACAATTAAAATCCGTTATAATTGTTAGAGAACCATTCACAAATATTATAAGAAAAAAAAACAGAGAATCCATAATAAGACGTGAAAAACATTAAAACAATTCTCTTAAAATCAGGAACTAAACCTATTAACATACACTTTATCAACAATCTTATACTAACAAAGAATTACCGTGGCTCAAAATACAATATAAGAGCAGAGTTTTAACATATCATATTACTCAGTCGAAGCCTTTAGAGAGATCTGTATAGACACCGTCAACTATTCTCCTGATCTTAGATACAAGATACACCCGTTAAGTTTTTATCTGATTCCTTATTATAAATTTTTTCTTCACATTTTTTCTTATAATATTTTGGTTTCAGAGAGGTTGAAAGTATCCCAAAAATCATTTATTGAAATGCTACTGGAATACGAACAAATTCTAAGGAATTCTATTTAAATGTTTCTTGTAGCATTTACGACGTTGACTCGTTAACTGAATCTTAAATAGAATTTAATGAATACTATAAAAGGAGAAGAGAGAACTTTGACAATAGATGTAACATATACGGGATGAAAAAAAGTAACATAACGGATATAGATGTAAGATCATGAGCAAAAGGATTTATAATACTTCAGTCACTCCAGGGAAGTTAGTGTTCTTAAATGCCTAAAGAGTGAATTTTATGCCGACTGTTTAATGAAACTGGGAGATTGCGTCGAAGATATCTGATTAATCTGTAAAAATACTAAATGATAGTCGCTTGCTTTGTGCGTAGTATACTTTCTAGCATAATCACACGCTATCGTGCTCATATGAACTGTTTTAAGAAACTTAATAGAAGTAATGTTTGGAGAAATAAAAATCTAATGATTTAATATATATAGCACATAAATTCAATCAATTGGCGATAAAACTGGTAAACCTCAACAATTTTGGTTCTGAATGATTTAAAGCGAAATAACTCCATTTCCAAATGTTGGTACCTAATAATTGGTCTGGTTAAATCCAAATACGGTGTTAATATTTTTGACGGTAATTTTTTTCTTGTTTAGAGCTAGATTAGTAAAGGAAGGAAAATTTTCGCCATTTTTCAACAAATTATGTCCTTAGAAGAACTTTACTCTAAAACAATATCTTTACATTAGATGATCATTCATTATAGCATAACGGTAATGATATTAATGAGTTGGTCTCCTCGTTTTGTGATAAAATTTATAACGTTCTGTATAAATGTTTTTCTTGTTAACAGGGACCTAAGGTAGATGTACCTTAGTTGGTTTAATAAAAAATATGAAAAATATAAAAATATATTTTACCACTTAAATTACGAATCTTATAATGAATATACATAAAAGAACTTTAGTTTAAAAATATGATATAGACACCACATGACTTCCTTGTACGCCTATTAAATTACAAATACACATTTTCTGCTGCACTTTATTTAAACCTATTTCATTTGAAAGTGAGATACGATTCTCCAATTCTTTAATAAAGTGGACAGTTACACAATTGCTGAAATATTGGTTTTTATTAACATCAAATATTTATACAACGATTAATTCAACAATCTTACATGAAATATTAGAATAGAGTAAAAGTCCCTTTATTACTCGTATTACTAGATCAATATTAATTGTAACTTTGTGAGTTGCTAATTAACAAAATTATCAGATTTTTGATGTGTCGTATAAATAAAAGTTAATAATAACTAAAGTATTCCGTTTAGTGAACTCCTGTGTACTGCATAAAAATGTAAATTTTGACCTAACGGTGTAAAATATTCAGTTTTTATTACTGGATTATTTGGTGAATAATCAGAAATGAAAAAGAAACAATCACACAGGAAAAAGAAACATAGCATGAAGAAATATATCTCAAGAAAACGACAAGAAGATGAATATGAGAGGAAGAAAATGTTAAAACCAAAGAAAGAATAAAAAGATTAAGAGAAAATGATAAATACAAAGAGGAAGAAAACGTTAAGACCAAGGAAAGAATAAAAAGATTAAGAGAGGATGATGAATATAGAAAGAGAGAAACTTTTGCAAACCAGAGAACGTGTACAGAAATTTGTATCAGAAAAATTATATCAAACCAAAGAACGATTAAATGATTAGCAATAAAATACAAATAAATGAAATGATGATCAACTCCTTAGGGTTGATCATGATGATTCTCCTTAGGGAGAATATCATCCGACAATATCAGAGGAGTAGTAAACTAAAAGATAAGAATTTTTTGCATTATATTAAAGGTCGGGCATGTATGCCTCAGTGAATATGTTGTTCTTGCGAGGGTTTATTTTTCACTCTGTAGTTAACTTTAATGAAGATAAAATTAAACAGAAATTCCAGAATAATTAAATAAAATCAAATAGAAATTAAACTAGAAAATACAAAACAATAGACTCTAAACTACAATTTTCAGTCAATATTAAATAATCACATGTTTCACCAACTCTATTACATATACCCATATGTAATAATGCCTACTAAATTACATATACGCATTTTTAAAGGACATAAGATTTTATTTTACTAATAACTTCTGATTTTTTTCATAGTTTTTTATTGCTGTTTTTGAATAATTATTTATTGTAATTTTTTTTTTCAATCACGGGTTAATCATTATTATTTTTCTTTTGGGTACCTACTGGGATTGTAACATCGCGCATATATATATTTATATAAATGTATACATACGTTTTGTGGTCTCTTCGTGGGACGATGTAAAGTATTGTATAGATTTTTATACTTTTGACAAAATTTAATTGTGAAAACGATCAATTTCGCGGCCGGAATTTTTGCGCGGTTTCCATTTATAGGTTGTGCGATGTAGAGGCTCCTAAGCCTGGTGTGTCATTTTTCGACCACCGTACCGCCTCTTCACGGTGGTTCGTAGCATGATACCGTTTTCTTACAGCCTGTGGAGTAGGGTCCTCTCGGCCGTGTAGGGAGTAGGGTCCGAAGATGGCCGTGTTCGGACACGCCGCTCTCCCGAACAGTCTGCGCGCCTGCGCCACCCCCACCACGGATGCGGTTTGTAGTACCGCATTGTAGCGAAGAGTGGCGTTTCTGACAAACCACGGTGCTCCAAATATCGTCCGCAACGGTATTTTTTGGACGGCTTCTAATTTCATTTGAAGCGTGGAGTTCAACAAAGCTCCCCGTGCCGGATAAGCATATGTTAGAATCGGTAGGACGTATAGCCGAAAAATGAGCAGTTTGGTCGCCAGTGATCCACTGGCGACCAAACTGCTCATGGCACTGTTCAGTAATGGGTATAGTGAGGCCCTGACGGCGTTTGCCCTTTTGATCACATATTTAACAAGTTCTCCTGAGGTAAGTCGTTTATCCAGGACTACTTCCAGGTACTTGATTGTTTTCCCAAAGAAGATTTTCTCTCCTGAGATTTCCAGCTGCCTGGCTGGATCACGTGTCTTGTTTGTGAACATCACGGCCTCCGATTTTTCACCGTTGACCTTGATTCACCACATATCGAGCCACGGCACTACTAGATCCAATTGCCTTTGGAATCTCACGATCGCGTAGTCCACACTTCTGGATTCATAATAATATGCCGTGTCGTCTGCGTATAGAGCTGTTTTGACTCCTTCCGTCAGCGGCATATCGTTGACGTAGGCCATGTACAAGAACGGCGAAAGCACTGCTTCTTGGAGGACTCTAAGGCTTTGTCTTTGGTGGAGGAGATTGTTCCCCTACGCGTACAACAAATTCTCGGTCTAGTAAATAAGACCGTAGCAGTTTGACATAGCGACAGGGAATCTTCGTATGCGCGAATTTATATAGCAAGCCGCTATACAAAACTTTGTCAAAGGCTTAGACATATCTAGAAAAACAGCTGCAGTTACCGCTTTTCTATTCAGACCTCTGACAACTGTCGATTATTTTAACCAGTTGGAAAGTAATCGAGTGGCTCTCCCTGAACCCAAATTGCTCAAGCCGTACCTCTTTTCCCAAGTGTCACCTAAGTCTCTCCAGGAAAATCCTTTCGAATAGCTTTGACAACACTGGTAATAAGGAGATCGGCCTGTATTTCTGGGGAAAGAGTAAACTTTTCCCAGGTTTGGGTAGGCATACCATCTTTGCAATTTTCCAGGAATTTGGAAAATATCCAATGTAAAAAATTGACGTGAATATTGTGGTTATGGTCGCTATAAGAACGGATGGAATATTGCGGAACGCGCAGACACCGATCCCGTCAACACCCTGAGCCTAGTCGGGGCTTGTGGCTTTGATTGCAGCGGAAACCTCCGCCTCAGTTACTTGGTCTATTTCTAGTGGGGCGTCCTCCACCTGTGCTAAATAATCTACGAGGAAGGAATCCACCTCGGTTGTCGATCCGCCTCTGGCAGGGCGTCCGGGTCGTATTGGCCTATCCGTTCAATATGTAAAGTAGTTTCGAATGGTCAGTGGTTTGTTCGCGTTCAGATACATCTCAGACAACAGTGTCACGTCTATTAGTAGATCCTCAATCAGACGGCAAAGTTCTACCGTCTTGCCTACTACTGAATTGGCGTTCCACTGTAGCAATCTGAGTGTTTGCCTAAGCATACCTAGATAGTAGGTTCATGAGGCACTCTATTATTGACTGAATAAAGTCCTTCAGAGATTATTGTAGGAGCAGGTGGGGCATTGTTGTCATAATTTCCAGTAGGACATCTTTAATTGTCACTCGCGACCAGAAATCCTTACCAGAACAATCCAGTACCGCACTCCGCACCCCGCACACCGGTGACCGCATTGGGGATGCGGTCATGATTTTCTTGCCGCTGAAGAGGCCGGGGGTCGTTGATGCTCTTTTTAGTGGGAGGGTGAGGCTTCCAGGACCTTGTTTGGTTTGTCACCGGCCATGGGTTTGGCACCCGCTCTCTTTGTCTTTGCCGGTTGACCGGCTGCTTTCTTTTCTTGCGGAGCAGGATTCACCGCAAGCTTGTTTGGTTTTATTGTCAACACCTTTTTTGTAGCAAACGCTGGTTTGAGCATGGGTTGTGTGGGTGTAGGTGATTCTCCTCTTTCCACCGTTACCTTTGCCCCTGGTAAAACTACCTGCGGCTGAGGACTCGGGTTTTCCCTTCCGCCGACTCTGGCCCAGCTACGTCCGTCTGTAACGGTGGACCTTTTTGGGTACCATTTGTCTGTTTAGCTGTTCCTAACTTTGGCTTCCTTGAGTGCGTTACCAAAGGGCTGTGGCTATCTTTTGATTATCGGTGATTTTTTGACTGCTGGTCGTGTGTGTACCTTCTAGCAGTATCAAGGCTTAATTGGTGATCGAACTGCGGACACAGTCAGCACTATTATATTTTGGACTCTTCATAGCTAATTTCTTCGGTGGTAACTGGTGTAGTTTTGTGCGACGCGTACCCGCCTCATCTCGGCTGAAAGGTGGCAACGACTGCTGCTCGTTAAGCCCCGTAACGAGAAAGGGTAGCGCCCTTTAGTCTTCTTGCGTAATGCGTAATTTTTTCCTGTACGTTGGACGTATTGCATCTAATCGATCCAGCAGCGGCCAAGAGGAACGAAGTGTGACAGAAGAATATTAGGGTCTCCAGCTGCCCGTATCGCTGCGGGCAGTTGGCGCGTTTGTGAGCTTCCCGTTCATCACGCTTCCCGTCGGTGTCAGTGCAGGAGCAAGGAAGACCATTCTTCCTCGCCTTGTAAAGGTGAGGGAAGCGATTGTGGCGATGAGTGAGGACTTTGAAGCTTTGGCCTCCAAGCCCAAGGACGTCAAGGTGGTTCCTAAGATGGTCCAAGCCCCAGTACAACCCAGGCGCTAAGCTGATGTGCTGAAGACCAAGCGCGAGACCAGCCAGGCGGCTAAGAACCGGGAGGTCCTTTTTGTTAACAAGGTGGAGGCTCGAAGACCACGAGCCAAGACCTTAAGCGAGATTTCCTGGCAGCCCTTCGTGGTGACCGGAATCAGCTGAAGATTATGCATATTAAGGAGACCAGAAAGGGATGGTAGTTGTTGCAGAAAATAACGAGACGATCTAGATCATCAAGGACTCTCCAGCGGTTAAGAAGCTTGAGGTCAAGATAGACCCCAAGCGGTTGAGAAGGGCCCGTGTCATAGTTTAGGACATAGAGCGGTGCCTCTCTGATGACAAGGTTCGGTCTCTCATCCGAGAGCAGAACACTGATTTGGATGAGGCCACGTTCAAGGAGCAGTGTAGGCTCATCTTTAAAACCGGCAAACGCCAGTTTGTGAAGCCGACAGTATCACAAAGTCTTCGACTTAGGGGCTGGTCTCCATCAGAAGATCGTGTCGGAGGGACGAATCTTCGTTGATTTCGCGTCCTGTCGAGTCAGGGAGTACCTTGACATGCAGTGATGATTTAAGTGTTGTAGGTTTGGCAACAGGGTCAAATTCTGTAAATATGCACGCATTGTTTGCACGCATTGGACCTGCGCAATACGCAGGTTTGCACGCATTGTGAAGAGAAGGGGCACAAGTGTGACGACAGTCCGCAGAAATAAGAGGATTACACAGATTACATTTACATTTATAAAGTTTATTTATACATTTACAATTACATTTATACGGATTTGAATATTAGATCTGGAAACCGGTTTCTTTGGTGGTTGGATATCAATTAACCACACATCTCAGGAACAGTCGACCTGAGACTGTTCAAAACTACACTTCATTTGCATTCATACATATCAACTTCATTCATCCTCTGAAGTAATATCTTACGGTGGTTACGAAATCTAAACAGAAAAAGAGCATATGTTTCATACTGCCAACTTACAAAACAAAAAATTATTCAATTTATTTTTTCAAAACCGTTTATAAATAATGGAGTTTTTTATTAATATTCATTGTCGTGAGCATTCCTAACAAAGATAACAAGTATTGATTACACTATTGAATTTAATTCGAAAACAGTAGAGCATATTAAACAAACAAAAAAACGGTGAATTGTTGGTCTTGCTTTAAACAGGTTTTCTGTAACTTATCACAGGATCTGTCTGAAAATTATTCTGTTGTCCGATTACTATTTCTTATTCTCATTATATCAGCCTGTAAAACGTAGCCGATTATGTTGGCAGTAAGGTTTTTTCAGTTTAGCACACTTTCACTCCACTACTTCGAAAAGATGAACACTGTAATGCTGAAATTATTCATGCACTTAGGGAAGGAAATCTTACTTTTCTAATTTATTTTGTGAACGTTGCACCCATCATTATTTTTAGTGCGCATTTCTTCACTCAGAACAAATATTTTCACTATGACATTTTGTTTTACGCGTGCAAGATTTTCAAGGTTTTCTACACATTTATATGTGGCCGCATCATTGGCAGCGTTTGTAATGGGCTATATAAATCTTCGTAGAATAAATTTATACTTGCATTACAGTTCTTGATTCCCATCAGTTAATTCTTTATTCATTTATGTTCACTAAATGGTGTACGTGTCGCAAAATTTCTCTTTCATTCGATAAGTGTGGAAGTTATATTTTTATACGAAACAATATTGTTTACAGTAAGCACAATTATCAATTGTCATTTACCTTCATTTAGTTCAAGAAGAGTTGTCTTCTGCATTTGAACCATCTGAAAAAGAATCAGAAGAGTTTTTCGTAACAATTGGATATCTTTCAATTTTTTTATTAGTATAGAAATATTACAATTTTTTTTCTTATTTGGGTATATCGTTTCTTTACTTTAATAAATTTAAACTCTTTCTGTGCATATAAAACATCATTTTATCGAATGTATGTATGAGTTTCGGGTACTAAATAATTTGTTTTTTTTTTAATTTAAAAGGAATAAATTATCCTACGCAAACCAGATAAGCAATTACAATTGATATAATTTTAAAAAAACATATTAATTAATAAACAGTAAATAATATCCGCTATGCTAAACAAATCACAACTTTTAACACAAAAATCAGTCATTAAAACTTTAACAGAAAATGTTTCGTATAGTCAATTTTTAATAAGTATTTATTTTTAAAAGAAATTCAATATATTTATTAAAATGATGAATTGGATATCAAAAGCAAATCGAAAGAGCAGAATGTGAAAAAAATTAACCAAAGCAGAATTGGTATAGGAAGAGAGTCAACATCCATCTACAGCGATTGCTCGTTAACCCGGAAATGAATAAATATCTACTAACATTATCAATTATCCATTTAACTGTCATCATTAGACGTAGTCATCACGTAGAATAGAGACGGTTTATATGTAAACCGAAACTCGGTTTACTACGGCGTTACTACGTTACAGTAACTCCTTTATCGTTATTCACCTTCTATGGTCGCTTTTACGCACACGTCAAGAATTTTGTTGCCACTTTTTTTTTTCATAGGTGTTGCATCACCTACGTTACCCATTGCGTAATATATTGCATCTGATTAAAAAGTTTTTGTTATCAGTTCTTGGGTAATGAACGTATAAATTATAGAACAAGGAAAATTATACTGGTTGTTATTTCTATGCAAATAAGTAGTAAGTAAAATAACAAGAAAAAATTATACATAACAGGATAATAGACACATACATTTAATTAAAAGAAAGAGTGGTTTGTAGCAGTAAATTAAGACTAATTTTATGTTTGTTCTACTAATTTACGTGGCACACAAAAACGATGTTCATCATACAGCTTTTAGTGAATGACTAAATGGTGTCACTTATAGAGGTGACTACGAGGGTCAGGATGAGTCTCATCTACATTTCGGTAGCTTGGATATGCAAATATTTGGTTTAAAAATGAAGGCAACAGGAAACCACTTAGCTCCTCATTTTTTCTAGTAAGCCTGACATGGAATTATTTTTAAACTTGAAGATTACTTTACAGTTTTTTTTCTGTCGCTTTTTACAACGTCGGCTACAGTTATGGCACTTAACGTAAGAGTACATCCACAAAAAGTACAAGTCAGATCAATAGCGTAGTAGACGGTACGACCGAATTAAGTTAACATTGGACTGTAACCGACCCTTTTTTTAGCTAAAAAAGTAGTTTACTTAAAAATAAGTCAGGTGTTCTGATTTTTTTAATGGAAGTTTTAAGCAAAGGTTAAATTTCGTACAGATTTTACTCAAAAACATAATAGTACGTTATAATACGTACAATCATTGTAATACGTACACACTTTTTAAAAAGCGAAATGGTGTTACCTACGTAAATATACATACTGGGAAAGATGGAGGAAGGAAACTTATACTTGCAGTAGTCATTCAACGCTACTGAGAAAATATAGCATGCATTAAATGTTGCAAACAGTGACCTTCCAGTCAAGAGGTAAAAATCATTGAACCAAAACAAAATAAATTGAATGCATAAAAGAAGCCTAACTGTAAAACCTTGCCATTAATATCCAATAAAAACTTAAATGTGATATAATTTTTTTTTAAATAATATTTAAAATTAATTATTATCAGTTACATGTATTAAATGTATTACATGGTTAATTAAAAGTGCAATTAATGATAATATTTTCCTGTTTGTGACACGTCACCTGTGTTAGGCACAATGATATACTTGAAAAACATGATCGTAACAGCTACAAAAATTTATACAAATTACGAAAAATAAATGAAGGTCAGGAATGAGAATATTGTCGATATAATTTTATTGAATATTGTACAGTTCATTAAGTATGCCACTACTCCGGTGTTATCAAATCCTGCTTCGCTCAACTTGTTCAAGTTAGTATGCGTTTATGACTATTTACATTATTTCACACTAATACAATTATGCTTTATCTAAACGAAACTTAGTCGGCGTCCTCTAGAACTACGGATATGGCTGCCTCCTCCTGTATAATGAACCATTACCCATTCTGACCTTTCTAAAATACTCGTTCAGTAGTCTTTCTCTCTCAGATTTATTACAAGCTCGTTCACAATCATCAAATTTTTATCACCAGATGTTTTATTTCTCTGGTGAGGGGAGGAATCCCATTTACGGACAAAGTGTTGGGCTCGCTAACAGGTTCCGCAAGATGTTGTTAAAGTGCGTATGTACAACTGCGCCTATCAACTAAACAGGGGTTCCAGAGTCTACCTGTCTTATCACTGGTGCCCAACCATATAAAAATGGACGAACAGCAGCTCTATCAGGAGGATGTCCTTCACCCCCTCGCATCCCTGTCCTTTTGTTGTAACACTACCGTGACAAGTTTAGACACTGCCGAAAAATAGCGGCTCCCGACGAGCATGGTACGCACTACGTTTTCCACATCAATGTGTCCCGTAGTAGCCACGCATTCGAGTCTCTCGTCTACCCACCTGTCGCAGACAAAAATAACATGCTCTAGAGTATCTCGATCTCCACAGTATGGGCACTCAGGGTCCTCGGTTCTTCTCCTTCCAAAGACGTACGTCCGAAAAACACCGTGTCTGGTTAAAAATTAGGTGAGCCAATGGTTTAGCTCACCAAACCCCCCTCCCGAACCACGGCCCAATCTCTCCGAACAACCAGTGAGTTCATCGACCCTCAGTAGAAACGTCCCATCTAGACTGTCATTCCGTAGCATTTCACTAAGAGCGACTTCCTTGCGCACTTCTGCCTGGGTCCTCACCCGCAGTCTAGCCAGCTGTTGCAACGGATGTATCCCAGTAATCACCAAGTTCGCTTCAGTGGAAGCCGAGGAATAGGAGGACGCTATCCGAAGGGCAATCCTCCTCTGCACACCCTCTAACCGGCTCTCTTCCTGTCAACCCCAAGGGCCCTGCGCCACTCCGGAACATCAGACAACAAGACAGAATCGACCACGTGTGAATTTAGTCTCCTGCTGATGGTTCGTGGTCCCGTCGTGCTTCCCAACAGTCTGCTTAGACTTCTGACTATCCGTTGGTTTAGGTCTCTCGTACATGGACTGTGAACGATTGTCTACGGTCGAGCTACAGTTCTAAATACTTTACGGCCTCAAAAACTGAACTAGTCCTTCTGGAGTCCTGATTGGGATGGGTCTTATCCTGCGTCTCCCGTCATCGGAATCATTGTAGTCTTTGCGAGGGATAGATGAAGACCCCTCACCATCATCTAGTCACTAACTATCCCTATCGCGGTATTGGCTACGTCAACTACTTCCTCCTTCGTCCGCGCTGTGACCACCAGCGCGAGATCGTTTGCGAACGCCGTAGGATGTACGCCATCAGGATATTCCAGTCTCAGGACGTCATCATAAACGAGATTCCAGAGAATGGGGCCCAGGACCGAGCCCTGGGCACCTTACTCGTGACTCTGAACCTTATTTCTCTCTCACCCATCTGATAGATGAAGTTCCTGTCCTGGAGATATCTTTCTATCAGTCGCCGCAAGTACTTTTGAATGCCTCTATCCCTCAGAACCCTAAATATAGACACCCAACTGAGGGAGTTAAAGACATTCTTCACGTCTAGTAAAATTACTACCGGGATTTTTCGAGTTACTGGGATTGAAAAGCTCATTACTATCCGAATACAAAGAAGTAATATTGCGCTAGAAACTAAAACAGTTATTTTATTTTACAGAAGAGACAAAATAGAAAAGCTATAGAGTTACAGAAATATTTCGTAAGTAACGTTATAAAATGGAAGAAAAAATAAATTGTGTAAAAGGAATCCCACAAACGAGTAAACAGGAAAACCAAATCAAAATTGGTATTATTACATTTTCTTAATTTTTTTTGACCTATGATGTAAGTGTAATCATACATTTTTTCTTAAATTTGACGTAATCGTAGTTTGAGGTAATTGTATTATTTATACTAATAAATAAAATTAAACTAAAAATTATATTTATTTATATTAATAAGTAAAAAATGTACGTACAGACGTCACCCCGAAACTAGTCAAAATGGATTCAGAGATGGTCAACATGGATATTTTTGTTGAAATTTGAAAACCAAAATTTTTCGTGATTACAAGCCAATTTTCCTTGATCTTTTACTTCACACAAGGAAGTAAAAATCGTGATGTTGATTAAAATAAATATTTCTGAATTATAAAACTTTACAGGTCCGTTAATGTTTGTAATCGTGATAGTATCTGCGATATCTCCATTTAATCCAGCCGGTATCAAGCAAATGTGCTACAAATCGATTTGACTATTACAGAAATTACAACACGCACCAATAAAGATGGTGTTTATGTATCTCTCTATCCTTATTTAACTTTTTAAACCTTAGTAACAATAAATAACGCTGAAATCAGTCATTATGCGTAAAACAATTAAATTAACAAACTAATATTTGTCGACCATTTTTTCAATGATTTAAAACAAAACTTAATATTCAAAACCCAAATTCAATTTATATATATTTGGAATTTTATACGTACTTATTTATCAAGGGATTCTTCAGACTTTGTCAAGCGACGTTTCAGCTTCATAAGATAAAATTGAAATTCAAATAAATGATTTTTAAATTATTCATCAAGGTTTTTACTATATGCTTTTCGTACTCCATTTGGTGTAAAGGGTGGAATTACTTGAAGTGCTAGAAGCTTATAACCAAGTTGTGATGAACATAAAAATTACAATTAAAAAGGCGGTCAATTTCTCCAATGTGTGGCGGTTAATCTGTGTTAATGTGTGTTGGTTTGATTGTTGATATCTATGACCCAATTTAAATTATGACCATGTACTTAAGTTGTATCTTGTCTGGTTTCTTAGATATTTGACTTCGTTTTAGTAATCATCAAGAAATTTTATATATTAATCTCTTTATTGTAGATATAATAAAAGAAAACGATTAAATGGAATTATAAAAATTATGGGAAATATTGTGCAACCTATTTATTAATTCTTATATAAAGGTTTATATTTTTTTTTTTATATGCCTTTATTAATGAATTTTTTTACTTAATTAAGTAATAATATTGCTTAATTTATTTATAAATTAATAAATACTACTGCAAATCATGGGAACCATTGTTCATTTTTTTGTGAATTAATGTGTTTTGATATTAATGAAAATTAATTTGAGTTAACATGTTTAGGATAGTTTAATTTTTAAACTAATTCCTACAATTTTTTATTACCAACTCAGTCAATATACACACTCGTGGAGAAGGCATGATTTACATTTATGTATATATGCATGCGTAAGTGATCAAGAATGAAGCTCACTGGAAATGCGCATTAGAATAAATGTTAACGGTCGAAAACTTATAATAGTGATAGATAACAGTAAATAAACTTTCTTTGGTAAGATAATGAGACAATTGAAATTAACGTTCATAAAGTATCCCGTGAAGCAGGTAAGTTTTTGAGTAATTTTCAACTAAGTGGTGATGTGTGTGATAAGAGAAGAGTTCATTTACACTACCATTGTAGATCAACAAAGAAAGGTATGTCGTGCTCATTGAAATCTATGTTTATTCTTTACTGTTAATGAATGTGGGAAAGTAGTGCAGAGGGACAAGTGATATTAATAAAAACGCATAAACAAGCATTACTTTTTAATTATTGCAAATTAGCTGTTGCTTAGATTTAGCCCACAAGCACGGTCGTAAATTATTTTCTCGTATTAAGTAAATTAATAGAATTTTTCACTTTATCAGAATGCGTTCTCCTCTCGTACCTGTGTATTCCTAGAATGTCTCATATTCCTAGGAGCTATTTTAAAGTTATTTTTATCTTAACAAAAAATCATTTAGTTCATTACAGTACTTTAAATTAAGAAAGTTAAATTGATCAGTTAAATAAATTAAATTACTTTCATTATCATTAATCAAAATTAATTATAGATTTTGAATTTAAAAAATAAAAAAGTCCTTCGCCGGCGCGGCCGAGGCGGTTCTCCCCGAGCGATTCCAAGCTGAGCCGGCTCCTGTTGCCGAGTCCGCCGTGGCCAGGGCGATTGAAGCCCGGCGAGCTGGAGCCGGAGCAGAAAGGTAGTGTCCGCGTCTAGCAGCTTCGTCGGCGGGCCGGCCAGACCTGTTACTCCGGCGGGAATATTGGCATCCGCCGAAGGTCCCCCGTAAAGCCGGCTAGGGGACTTCGTCTTCTTCCATCTTCTTCTTCTTCTTCTACTTGGTCTTCTCCAGGTAGTGGTCGAAGATGAATTACGCTCACTGGAATGGAATGGAATGCAAAGTTGGCGGGAGTTTATAGATTCTCCCTACGGATCGCAGAACCTGGACAGTGTCCCTTGCTGCTGGATGATTCTATCGGGCGTGTTTTTAAAGGTTTATTTTAGATGACGGGTCTAATTTTTCAATTTTTGTCTTATTTAATATTTTGTGTTTTTAAGGACGGATTTAATTGCATTCCAATCCGTTGTTAAACCAGCGTTATCGAACCCATTTTATGGGCCGACCGCGGAAGGCTAGGCTTATGAAACCTGTCCTCCCGACGTAATTCCCCTTCAGACCGTCCACTGAAGTCCTTTCGGTGCTAACGCTTCATAGGCTGGCAGGAATACGCCACAACGGGGCACTAACTGTATGGAGGGAGCAATGCGCCCCCTTCTCCGGAGTAGTCGCAATTGTTGATTTAAGTTAATTTAAGTGTAAGTTTTAAAAGGAGAGGTTGAGTAGAAGCTCTTCATCCACTTCTGTGATGGCTGCCTTTCGGGACGCATCTCTGCTGGGCTCTTTTCCGGACTCCTGTCCGTGATGTTGGGTCGAGTAGAGGGTCTTCCTTCTTCTTCATCTTCTTCCTCTTCTTCTTCCGATGACCTCTTCATTCTTCTTTGGCCTACACGTTCCGAGAATTGGCAGTAAACGAAGTTACATACCATTAACCTTAGTGTTCCTGTGGCCCCGAGGGCTGAACGGGGGAAAGTGCAGGTTTCTTCTTTCTTCCATGCTTTCAGTAGCTGCTGTGCAGGTGGCTGCTGGGCAGGTGACTCCTGGGCTCGTTCCCTCATTCTTCTTTCTTGAAAGGAAAGGGGATAGGGAACTTACAAATTTAGTGATACCTATTCGCGATCGCGGTTTTGGGGCGGCGATCTGGTTTTCAGAAGAAGTAAATAGAAGTTCTTTACGCTACACAATATTAATCTCCAGACACACGTGTGTCCGGGAAGGGTTTGCGGGGACCGCGTGGCGGCAGTGAAGAAACCGTATTTGTTTGTTGTGGTGGCTGCTGTGAGTATCTGTAACAAAGAAACAGAACACACACACGAAAAAAAAAAGAGGAATTTATATTTTATTTTTATTTTGGGATGGCGGGATTAAAGGAAGGCCGTTTCCCTCTCTATTTCGGTGAGTGCTTAGCCAAAGACCAAGACGGCACGACGAGTCGCTCCACATCCACGTCTCTCACGTTTCTGAAACAAGAGAAACAAAACACACGCACGAAAAAAAACCGCGTTTTTGCTCTTACCCTCAATATTGTTGTGGCAGAGTTCCACGTTTGCAGAGCGGAAGTTGTGTCTGAGAAAAAAACACAACTTACCGCATTTTGTTGTCCTGAGACCGTATAACTCGTTGACTTGTACAGTTTACACTCGAAAACCATTCACTCGTGACCCCGGAAACGTTTCTGACGCGTTTTTCCGTTTGTGGCTCATGCGATATGGAGGCCCCTAAGCCTGGTTCGTCGATTCTCGGCTCCCGCACCGCACCATCACGGTGGTTCGTCCAGTACGGCGTGAGGCCGCTTCCTTATAACTATCGGGGTTGGGTCCTCTCGGCAGATGTCCCGGAGATGACTGTGTTCGGAAACAGCAGCTCTCCCGAACAGTCTGCGCGCCTGCGCCACACCCACCTCGGACACGGATTCCAATCTCGCATCGGATCAGAGAGTTGCGTTCCTGACGAACCACGGAGCTCCAAATATCGTCCGCAACGCAATGTTTTGGACGGGCTCAATCTTCTTTTGAAGCGAGGAGCTCAACACTGCCCCTTATGCCGGGTAAGCATATGTCAGAATCGGCAGTACGTACAGCCGAAAAATAAGTAACTTAGTTGCCAGTGGGTACGAGCTGGCACTGTTCAGCAATGGGTATAGTGAGGCTCTGGCGGCCTTAGTCCTCCGGGTCACATAATTAACATGTTCGCCGAAGGTAAGCCGCCTGTCCAAGATCACCCTCAGGTACTTAACCGTTTTCTCAAAAGGGATCTCCCCTGAGATTTCCAGTTGCCTGGCCGGTTTGCGTGTCTTGTATGTGAACATCACGGCCACCGATTTTTCACCGTTGACCCTGGTTCTCCACATATCAAGCCACGGTTCCACTAAATCCAGTTGCCTTTGGAGCCTGCGGACCGCGTAATCTACATTTTCGGATTTGTAGAAATATGCCGTACCGTCTGCATAAAGGGCCGTTTTAATCCCTTCCGACAGTGTACAGGAAAGGAGAAAGCACTGCTTCTTGGGGAACCCCGGCGGCTATTTCTCTAGTGGAGGAAATTGTTTTCCCTATGCGCACGACAAAATGTCGGACTAGCAAATATGTCCGTATCAGTCTGACATAGCGGTATGGAATCGCCGATTTTGCTAGTTTATAAAGCAGCCCGCTATGCCAAACTTTGTCAAAGGCCTTGGCCACATCCAGAAAAACGGCCGCAGTCACCGCTTTCCTGTTCAGGCCTCCGACTAGGACATCTATTATTTTTACCAGTTGGAGGGTCGTTGAGTGACCCTCCCTGAACCCAAATTGCTCCGGCCGCACTTCTCCCTCCATGTATCGCCTCAGTTTTTCGATGAAAATTCTCTCGAACAACCTAGACAATACCGGTAACAGGGAGATTGGCCTATAATTCCGGGGAAAAAGTAGACTTTTCCTCGGTTTGAGTAGACATACGACTTTGCTCGTTTTCCAACAATTCGGGAAATATCCAACGTACAAAATGGACGTGAATATCACCAAAATAGTTGTAATCATGGAGGCCGGTATGTTCCGCAATGCACGGGCGCTGATCCCGTCGACACCCGGGGCCTGGCCGGGACTTTTACGCTCACTCTTGTGATGAATGCTCTTTTATTGGTGCCTGAGAGTGGTGGGCGGCAACGCAGCTATGGTGGGAGAACTGCGCGGTGAGAGTGATGCTTGTATCAACGCGTCCATATACTGTGCGCCCCGCTCACATAGTTGCTACCATTATCGCCCGCCGATATTAAATTAAGAATATGTATGGTAACAATACACTATATAAAAAGTAGGTAAAATCTAACAGTAATTTTATTAAAGATAGTAATAATAATAATAATAATAAAAGCAATGAAACACATTGAATTACTACCACAATTAATAGAATTTGAATTTGACAATTTGAATTTGTTATTTATATAGAAACGTCGATTTATATTATCTTAAATGCTAATCCATGCTTCGAGAAATCCTTTTAAGAGCTCTTTTATTCAATCACTATATTAATCATGTAGTAGCTATGTCTGATGGCTTACACCTAATATATAATTGCAAACGTTTGTGGTGGTTCTGCCGTTTACAATAGCATCACTATTTACCTATTGCTTTCAAATTTTCAGGATACATTCGTGTCATCCCAGAAAAGGTTTTGAGCCATAGATCATGGCTTTCCGTCTTGGAGGTGAAGTTATGAATATCCCTTTTTGGACAACGACCTAATACCGTTTTAGATTTCATTTTAAAAAATAAAATAATGCACAATGCATTTTATAACATATTCGATTTTCAGCTCTCTGTATTGACCCCTTCTCAAGAATATAGCGTATTTTATGGTAATGGAAAGGGAAACCAAGGATTCTTCTATGTCAAAAACGAGAGAAATACTTGGAGGAGAGACATTTTCAACCTTTAATTGTTATTTATCAGTATTATTCTCACAGACTAGCTAGATATTTTTTTGTTATTTTTTTTCGTCGGGGGAAGGAAAATCTCCATCCAGACGCCCAACAGTCCGTACTGCTAGGTTTGTGGGATTTCCCGCAGAAGGCGGTCACCCACTAAAAACCCTGCCTCATCCACGACGTGATGACGGAAACCACCTAATCAGTTATTCGTCGCCATCACTCGTGTTAACGGGTACAACTGTGTAGCCTTTGAGCCACTGTTTCAGGCGTCATCCGAGGGCACCCAGCAGTGACGATCCGGTTGGACTTCCGCTACCCACCCGCAAGGGCTGGCTTTCCACTACCGCTCTTTGGCAGAACACTACCCTATCGATTCTCATTCCATCTTCTTGTGAGAAAGGACTTCTCAAAACCACCTGGAACAACGTTCCATCCTTCTCTGGAGGAGAGCATACATCTCATTACATCTTCTGTGGTGATGTCTTCCCCAAACAATCTCGTAGCCCCCCAACGTGGGCAAGCTAGTAATATGTGTTCCATATCATCCGGGAGATCACAATATTGGCATCTGGAGGTCGATCTTCTCCCTCTAGCCGAGAGGTATTTGTTCAATGGTCCATGACCGGCTAGCCATTGTATCGTTCAAAAATCTATTTCTCCATACCTCCTATCAATCCATTTCTTGATGTCCGGGATCAATTTATGTATCCAGCGACCAGTGAAGGCTCCATTCTATCTCTCTGGCCAGCGATACAACTAAATCTTCTTGGCCACCGCTCGCTCCACGCCATGATATCGGTCACGTTATTCCTTGGCAAGCAAATTAACAGGCAGCGTCTCCACAATCACAAACACTGCCTCAAGCCAGACAGTGCGGTAAGATTGCGCCACACGGAGCACAAGTCATCTGTAAGTCCTCTCCATAATTCCGTGGTTTCTTGCAATGCTCAACGTCTCTACCTACACAGAGGCTGCATATAGCATTATATATATATACATATAGCAGAGTGGTGGTAATGAGTACTCTTTTAGAAACCTTGGACCCTCGACGTTCGCCATAACTCTGTAAACCGCCGAGGTAACTCTATCTGCCTTGTTCACCGTTTCCATCACATGTGTTATGAAATCCCATATCCTGCTCAGCTAAATACCGAGATATTTAGCTCGTCTCCAAAGAAAAACTACGTACCTTCCAATTCAACAGAAAAGCGCGGGAAAGCCTCCGGCCCGTGATATGTACCATAACTGTCTTTTGGTCTGAGGCTGTCAGGCCACTAGCCATCTTCTACCGTTTTATAGAATTCAACGCTTCTTCGGTACGGATCCTCACTTCGCAAACATTTCTCCCTGTCAGCACATCCCAAACCCGTAAGTGGAAGTCACCCACCTTGTGACGTTACCAATCGCCACACCACCCTCTCCGTTCCGAGCCCTGAGATGATTTACCTCATTTATCGCGTGACTGTGTATTCCTCAGAAAACGAACGAGTTTAAAGTTAAATCAGTGCAACACCAATCAAAATTTTGTATTACGCAACATAGAAATTTAGAACTACACCCAAATAAGTCGACCAATTTAGGTCACCTAACAAGGGGAACGTAACCTCATTACGGTTCGCACAGGAGCCGGGGACAAACCTCTCACCACCACTCGGTGGGCATCGTGGTGTCTCGCGTGGCATTAGTAAGAGTTAAATTCTATGATCCAATGAATGCGTCTAAGAACAATGTCCTGAGGGCATCTTTTAGTTAAGGTCGTACGAACCTCCGAACCTCCATCACGCAGGGAAACGGTCCGATGACTGAAATAACTTGAGAGCACTTCTAATTCATTTCGTGTACACTTACAATTCTGCATCTGAAACAGGGCAGAAAGCCACCGTAAGTTGTTAAATGCCCTGGATATGTATACACTGGTGTTTTTACAACAACCTCCTACGAGGCTACCACTGTATTGGGAAAGGCTCTCTCAATTGATTTAGTGGTGATAGTTGGGGCGGCCATGTGGAAATTGCGAAGAGGCAGGGAAGCCGAGGTATTTGGGATGCGGTTTCGAGCCGGTTCTGTACTGGAGCGGGGAACGGTGATCTCAATGCACCGGTTCAAAATTTCGAACAGTTGCCCATCTCCTGCCTGCGGAGGAGGTTTTACAGCCCCGTGATGGAAGCATGGCAGCAAGAATGGCACGCCAAAACTAAGGGA
Source organism: Lycorma delicatula (assembly GCF_047948215.1). Taxonomy (NCBI): domain Eukaryota; kingdom Metazoa; phylum Arthropoda; class Insecta; order Hemiptera; family Fulgoridae; genus Lycorma; species Lycorma delicatula. The sequence continues at coordinate 259,828,224 of NC_134455.1, read as the reverse complement.
AGTTCCTTGTATAGATTTATACAGGATCTGGAGGGATGGTATGCCTCTCCTTCGTTTGCAATGGACTCCTTCGCAATGGGAGTCCGAGTGCTCTTCAACCATGTAAATTTAAACCAATATTTGTTTCGTTTCCACCTGGCAGCTGATGAGCTGTGCGTCTGCGGTGAGGTCCAGAGTCGAACGAACACATGTTGTTCGAATGCCCAGCTCTTGGGGGGGCCAGAACTCAGTCCACCCTAGACCTTAGAGGTCAAGCGCAAAATTAGCCACTCACAAGCGGCGAGTCAATGTGGCAAGAGCCACATTGTCGGACCGTGTGGAAGATACTTGATGCGGTTGCTTTGTTCAGCCGACACCGTATTTTACCTAAGGGAAAAGAATCCTACCGCGATGCTGTAGGAAGCTAACCCAGTGATATGGCTGGCTGTTAGCCAGATTAAGGCTCCAAGCGCTTTAATGGTGGACAGGTACTTGCTGGCATTCAGAAGTCCGGGCATAGCAGCGAATTGCTGTCTTTCATGAGATAAATTAATTACTGATAGTCATATATATTTTAGTAGTTGATGGAGGGCGCCTACCCATTTTAGTGATATATGACTAGCGGACGGTGGGACACGAAAGCGAGTGGTGTATGGTACCACCCACTCACGCGTTTAGGTTAGCTCTAGGAGCTAATTCGGACACTGATCGCTAAACTTTTGCACAAACTGCTGTGTAGCCGTTTGTGGCACAGATATTCGCTCTTATGCTTTAGGGCAACCGAATGTGGTGGTGGTGGGAGAAATGCCAAGCAAACCAGATTATTATACATATATATATATATTTATAGATGTATACACACTACACTATAATATACGGGGAATGCTTTTAACAAATGAAATAATTTCAATTTTTCACGATGAAAATTGTAACTACACGAAAATTATTATAAGATGACAGTATCATAAATATTATTTTACTATATCATTTGATAACTTTTTATTCTTAGTATCACAGATTTGTTTTAACGTGAAGCTTTAAAAAAGCAAAGCAGTTTTTAATTATTTACTATAGTATATACACTCTCATAAGGAATATTTAAACTTCAAACGACAGGTTTTGAAACTTAACGCCCTTATGACCTTCAATCTTTCCGGTCATATAAAAAAATCAATCAAAGTCCTTCCCTCACAATCAAGTGTGATGCAATAATTTTTATTTTCATTATATACGTATCGTATTGCTCGTATTTATTTACTTATACGAAACAAAAACTTATAAAACCCAGAGTTCTATAAAGTCTGTCTAATTTATGTTGAACATTCATTAGCATTTATAATTTTAAAATTAAATCGTGTCATAACCTAATGTAATGAAAGTTTCGTTAAAGACATGTATAATGTATATTAATATATTACAAATTATTATTTTTTGCCTCACAATTTATTTACAATCGGTTTACAAGTTAGAAAAATAACGTGATGAGGGGTTTTCAACGAAGGCCCTCAGTAGAACCTACATTTACATGAAGATATAAATAAAGTACATACATAATTCTAAAATTCATATATATACATATAAAAAGATGCTATCACTGATTAAGACCACATAGGTAGAAGTGTTTACAAAAGTCTAATGAAAATCAAACAAAAAAATGTATAATGTCGTTAAACAATAGACAAAGACAGACAAATAGTAACATAAGAAGCTTATGAATATAAATGGAAAGAGGTTATCTTCCTCATCAAAGCACAGAAATATCCTCATTACGTAAGTGATATTTAACCAGCTTAACAGTCACTGAGATTTCCTCAAGTCTACGACATATCGGCGTTTTAGTCACCGAACATCCTCGCTGTTGTCTAGGATTAACTAGAAAGTTCACGTGATTACCTAACCGCTGACAGTAATTTGAACAGAACAGTTTGATTTCTTCGCAACATAAGGTAATTCTAGGAAGTCGTGAATTCCTTCGTTTCGTGCGAACCACGGTACTCCTGGAATGGATCTCGCCAACTTATTCTGGAAACGTTTTGTAATTTCATTGATACTTTTTCTCGTCGTACCCCATATCTCTATGCCATACATCAAGATTGGTTTTATGATCACCGTGTATGTAAAAGTTTGCTGTAAAAATTTGTATCATCAATAAATTTTTAACTGCTATTCAACTAACTTAAAAATAGAGGTGGTTCTTAAATTGATCGGTATTTGTGTTTTTCATTTGTATACATTTAAGTCACTTATCCTCAAAGCGTATATATTTCCTATACAACCAAAGTAGAAACCTTTTAAATAAAAAATGATACTGTTTATACAGTCGGTAGAGATTATTTTTTATGATTTTGCCGTCAGCCTTACTTAGTCTTATAGTATATACACTATACTCTCGGTGTAGGATAGTGTCAATCTAATATTCAAAATATTTTAAGGCAAGACTTCAAGAAAACTGATAATTGAAAAATGCCTTTCGCGAGAAGTAGTTTCTTGCAAAGGCATTTTTCATTTCTGCAACGTTTTCTACAAGTTTAAAATCCGCATTATTCCACAAATTTTATATTTTAAATAAAATTTTTTAAAAGAAATTGTCTTTAATAAATGAATAAAACTAATTTACAAACATGCAATGAAACGTTTTGTCATTTAATGTATAAATAATTTATTTTTTTATTTCATCAATGAATTTAAACAGAGGAGACTCTTGTGTCAGTTACATACTACCTTTCAGCGATACCACAATCTGGAATCCAGTTTTCTGATCCAATATTATAGATAATTTTTAAATTAGAAAAAATTTTTTAATTACTTTTTTAATTACTTTTTTAATTACTTTTAATTACTTAACATACTTATGTCTTATTATTAAATCTTAGGTTTAATCACATCTTGAGATAACATCTTTATGTATGTGACATCTTTATGTTTAATTACTTTTTTAATTACTTTTTCAAGTGATTGATACATCCTTCGTTGATGAGAACGTTTTTCATTCAATTTTGTAAAATATTTTAGGAGAAAAAATATGATAATCAAACTATCAAACATTTTTTTTTGTACTTCTATTTAAAATTAGTCTTCCAGAATTTTTCTTATGAAAAATTTGTCGCTGGACTTGCTAAAAAAAAATTGAAGCAGCGTATTTTGTAACGATATATATTTTTAAACTTTCAATTTGTTATTCTTTCTCTAACGACGAACATAACTTTACTACATTCTTTTCATTACTTAGAAAGCATTTTAATCTTCAAGGTTGAATGCAATACATTTATTTATTATAAAATGATTTAAGTTTTACTTGTGGAAGGAAGGGAAAGGCTGCTGAATCGTATTATGGTGATCTGTAGGGACTAGACCGTAAATAAACGATGTATATAGCTGATTTAAGTATATATATATATATATATATATATATATATATATATATATATATATATACATTTAAAATCACTTTTTAACAGATAACATGAAAGTATACTTCCAGGAATTTAATGGTTAGAAGAACCAATAAGTATATTTGATCCATGTTATTTTTTGTCGATTGTAAATTGTCTGTTTCTCTTTTGTGTTTTTGAGAAACTAAGCCTGCTCTTCCTAATTTCAAGAGTCAGGTGACTTAAAATTACTCTTTTTTTAAGGAGACATAATATATAAGTGCAGTACAATATGAGTACATGAGCACAAATTCTGGCAGGAATTAAAAGTGTATTTAACCTTTATTTGAGCGGATAATTTGAGATATAAGAAGTTAGTTACAAGTATAAGTTGTGTGTGGTTAATTTTAAAGTATTAGATTACATTTCTATACGGTACTACTCTCCTTGACGCTTATGAAAAAAATCACTTTTTGGAAAACTGCTGTTTAGCGGAAATTAAAAGCTTCCAAAAATACATTTCCCTTTAGTTTCCTTCTTCTAATAAAACGTTTAAATAGCCGATTATGTTTTTAATTTTTTTAGACATAAATAATGAAATATGAATATCTCATGATAAACCATTAAGAACATCCAGAAGAAAGAAAATGGTGAGAATTTCTAATAACCAACTAATATCTAGTAAATTTTCTAGTAAAAATATTCTTAAAAAATAATGCAGGATACGTATAGCATATTGGTCATTGAATGAAAAGTAAGTTAGTAGGCTTAAATAAATCAGAAACAGAATAGATTTCCTTTAAAATATGTTTCTCTTCTATTGATATTTTCTGTCAATACATGTGCAAAATCTGATGCCGAGCAGTTGAGCGTTTCTTCATCCAGATCTCCACAAAAAAATGTTTCGGTTGCGTTGAAAATATATACATGTCATACCTGAAAAGAATTCAATAAATGTTTATAGACTAATAACCAAAATGTGTGATATATTTTTGATGAAGTTCCTTTCTACCAATTCATCCAAGCTAAACAAAGGCAAAAGGTTCTTTCTGTAATTATATGATTTATCACATCATAAATTATTCCAATGGGAAGATAAAAACCCGTGTGTTGGGTTTGATAAAATAATTTTTAATTCAGCATACATTCCCCCTTTTTCTAATCCGAAATAGCTTTGAAAATGATTTTTAGGTAAATTATGTATTAAACTTGACATATACGAGTATATTCTATAACAAAATGTAGATTTTTCTTTTTTAATTTCTGTTCCTGTTTAAATAATACAAAATATGAGTGTTGAATACCTGTCAGAAATGTTAATATTTTTCTAATGCGAAAAGAAGGCGTTTCCAAAATAATTTAGTGTGATACGGAATCAAGTTGATTTCATTTTGAAATCGGTTACATTTAATAGGAAGGAGTATCATTATTATTTGTTTTGTAACTTTTTTTTGGTTGTGTGAGCATCGATTTCTACGGTCATTAGCCCTCGTCACATTTCTTAATAAAATGTTTAAATCACCATTAGGTTCGTCATATGTAAGGGTGTAAAGGACCCTTACATTTTATTTAAAAATAACGCCAAATACGACAGAAAAAATTTAGGCACTCACATACATTAAAGACACGGAGAACACTTACAGGTGTAAAGAGCCCCGATATTAATGTAAAAAAAAAATACTTCAAACACTAAATAAAAATGAAAAAGAATGTCTTTACAATACCAACATTGTTCAAAATGTTGGTATTGTAAAGAATTAAACTACTTCACTTAGAGATTCCTTAACATAACTTGAATTTACTTACACAGTTATTTATGAGTCCTCTAGCGTGTAGAAAAAAACTATTTTTTCTTCTTCTCAATTTTCCAAATCAGTAGCAATATTATTAGTTAGACCGAACCTCTTTCTGAAGTCATACATGGTACAATTTTCCATTAGATGCTTGACTGTAAATTTCCTTATTACAAACACCGCACATTGGTCTTTCTTCACCAGTTAAAAATATGAATTTGTTATTCGCGTGTGACGGATTCTAAGTCTAAATCCGCCACTTCTTCTCGGCGAGTCAGCTTCACGTCTCTCTTCCATTTGTATGGTAGACTTCTAAACTTCGTTTAGTTTGGTATTTAGTCTTCTCCAATGAAAATTTTCAACATCTGCCACTCGTACAAGATTAATTTCTGTATATTGGTATAATTATTATATCCAAGTTATCACAGACTGTTGCCTTTATGGAAGCTTCACCTGCGCTTTCGTTTCCTGCAATACCAGCATCCCCAGCAGTCCATACAAATACACATCTCTGTCCTTGTCCATTTAAAACTTACAAAATGAATAGGATGTTTGCGATAAGGACGTCCTTAATGTTCTTGTTCCGAATTGTAGTAAATGTACTTAACGAATCGGAACATATAAGCACTCTCTCTTCGCAGAAATCTTCAGAATAACGAAGAGCTTGCTGTATAGCAATACGTTCTGCCGTATAAACACTTGCCATATCTGGCAGTTTCCAAGAATGAGCTTCTTCATTTACATATATGGAGCATCCAGCACCGTATTTGGTTTTAGAACCTCAGTATAAATTTTAATGTATTCTTTGAAACTACTGACAGTTGATAAAAATTCCTGTTGGATAATTACTGCTGGCTTCTTTTTTATTTCTTTCTGAGAAAGATCCAGTTTTGTGTTTACCGCTGGTAAAAGCCATGGTGGTATTTCTCTTATACAAATTGTTAATGCCTCTGGTTTCATATTTTCTTCCCAGCTCGTGATACCTTATTCCGGCTGGTCTGTAATAGGTGACACCATGTTCATATAATGCAGCCAAAGAATGATTGTTAAAAAGTTTGTTATTTATATGAGTAGGAAAGGTCCATATATTTGCTGCATATCATAGCAGTTGGATCTCTCTTCTATAATGTAGTGGCATTATTCCAGCATCGGACATTAGACTAGTTGCCGGCCTTGTACGGAATGAGCCTGTCACGTATCTTATTCCGCTGTTATTTATTACATGTAACTTTCTTAAATGCGAGTTCCTAGTGGATGAATATACAATACATCCGTAATCAATTTCTATTGAACCAATGCTTTATACAGCCACTATTGAGGCGTTCTTTATTTGGGCCCCAATTGATGTTGGATAAACACTTAATAATATTTAGGACATTTTTACATCTATCACTCAAGTCCTGCATATGTAATCCCCATGTAAGGGTTTTATCCAGAAATAGACCTAAAAATCTCACATTATCTTTATATTCTGTTGGATTGTCGTCGATGGTCTAAACAGGACTTTGGTGAGGAATTCTCTTCCTACAGAAGTGTACACAGCACATTTTTTCTGGTGAAAATTGGAATCCATTTTTTCTCGCAACTTCATTAAGGGCGTTAATTGCTCGTTGTGATTTGTACTTCACCATAGCTGTCTTGTTGCTGGCATAAACAATTGCCACATCATCAACATAGACACTTTGCTGATTTCCACTGGAATGGCTAATATTACTTTATTGATGGCGATCGTGAACAAGATACCGCTTAATGGCAAACCTTGTGGAATACGATTTTTCAAGTTTTTCTGATGAATATTCTTTGTTAACGCGTACTGGAAAGTACGGTCGTTCATATAGCGGCTGAGTAAAACTGCAGCATTATTCCATGTCACCAGGTCAAAGAAGAGTTCGACACAATGTTTTCTTGTGATAAAGCTATTGTATATGATGTTCTCTAAGTTGATCATTAGATCAGTAGTTGAATCAGTAGTTATTGCCGAAGACCGGCTTCATGTGGGGATAAGAGATTTTCTTTTTCTGAAATCCAAATGAGTCGATTATAATTTTTTTCAAATATTTTTCCCACAGTGCATCTCAAAGAAGTAGGACGGTAACTATTGGGATCAGTCAAATTTTTACCTTTCTTTGGCACTGGAAAAATATGCTGCGGGTACATTCCATCCCGCCATATCTGATTATATAGTTCCAACAATCGACGTATTGCAGTAGTGTTCAGCTGCCTGATCATGTTATAATGAATTTCATCCGGACCAGCAGCTGTGTTGCCGGCTTCCTCCAATACTTTCACAATTTCTTCTATTTTAAAAGATACATTATATGAATAATTTATTTCAGTTCTGAAATTTAGTTGATCTTCAAGTTCTGCTTTTCTCGTCCTAAAATCTTCATCGTAGTTAGCCGTTTTGCTGGCCTTTTCGAAGTGATTGACTAGTAACTCTGCAATTTCGTTACGAGTATCTCTATTTTCATCTTCATAATGAAGGCTAGTTATGGGAGTAAGGTTTGTACGCCCACAAATTGCTTTCACTTTCTTCCAAATATCTGATGCAGTTGCGTTTCTGTCAATAGATGACATGTATTGCTGCCAGGATCGTTTTTTAGAGTATATCATAAGTCTTTTTGTATACGCCCTCTATTTTTTAAAGGCAATTAGATATTCTAGTGTTGGTCGTTTCTTAAAGGTGTTATTTTTTATTTCTTTTAATAGTTTCACTTATTTCATCGTTCCACCAAGGAACGGGTCGGTTCTTGAGTTCCCCAGATGTTTAGGGAATATATTTTGATGCCGAGTCAAGTATGGCATTAGTTACATCGACATCGGCTTCGATAACTCGAGTTGTTTCAGGGAGTATTGTACTAGTTGTGAAGCTCGGATAGCTCGGGTCCACCAATCCCCTACTCCAAAGGGAGTTCCTGAGCAAGACCATTTCCCCGTTGGCTGACATAAGTGGAGGTACCGATGTACCATGTCGTTGCCCGCCCCGGATATGTGCGTAGATGTTGTTGCACGGACGTGGGGTTGAAATTATCCTGGGCATTATTATTATTATTCCACACTTTCACAGTTTTTTCTTTTGCCGGTGACATTTCCTAAATTCGGAGTAATTTATTCCAATGAGATCAGACTTGCTATTGTTGACTAAGTGCCTTCTGGGCAACATGGCAGGTGTCAATTATCACACTCCTTTGCATTAGCGCATGGGTCTTCCACTGCATCTTCAGTTTTTCAAGACTGTTGTGCAAAGTAGATGGTATTATTCCCTCCGTAGATATAATTATTGGGATTATATAAACTTCTTTTTGACTCCACATTTCTTTAATTTCAAAAGAAATATCTGTATATTTCTGCAGCTTCTCATTGTGTTTAATGTTGATGTTCTTGCTTGATGGGATGGTTACGTCTATTAGGTACGTTACTTTTTCAATTTTGTCAACTGCTACTATATCTGACTTATTACAGTTGATGGATTATTATTATTATTAATATTATCATTATTATGAAAGTGTATCTCTTAAACACGTATGTGTATTAAGTTTTTCTCTTTCAACTAAGAACAAATATGAATAGAATTATGTTTTTTAGTAAATATTCTTATTTAACTCATCTCAGCGGTTTTCGAAAAAATAAAACTTCTCCTGTTACCGGATACTAAAGCTTCTGATATATCGCAGGAAAGTTAATTCCTTTCTCTTGAAACATAAAAAAAAGGAAATAAACTTCGTCAATGGCTTTTTGACTTAAATGGGAAATTTCTCAATGGTTTTCCAAATATTCGGTATAATACTTGATAACTTCCCTCTATGAATAAGGAGATCTTATCAATGGTGAGGGGACTTGAGTGCTCAGTGATACAGACTAGCTGGACCGAAGGTGCAACCATACTGGAGAGGTATCTGTTGAGAGCCAGATTAAGAATGATATCTGAAAGAAGGCAGCATCTCTTTCAGTAGTTGATAAGGGCGTAGCTCAGGACGACTTAAACGTCCATATCATCATTCAATCCTCTGAGTACTGAGCAGCGGAAAGCAATGGAAAACTTCAGTTACATTTTTTCCACGAAATGTACCTCTACATTTTCATATAATAAAGATGGAGACGCCTTCCTTGGTAAAATATTTATGAGGTAAACTAGTCCTCCGTTCGGATCACCGGGTGGGGAAAACTAAGGAAGGGATCACCAGAAAATTAAAAAATAACATTCTACGAGTCGGGGCGTGGAATGTTACAAGTCTAAAAAGTGTTGGTAGGTTAGAAAATTTAAAGAGGGAAATGGATAGGATAAATGTAGATGTAGTAGGAATTAGCGAGGTTCGGTGGGAAGAGGAAAACGACATTTGGTCAGGTGAGTTTAAAATAATTAACTCAGCTTCAAATTATGGATAGGCAGGAGTAGGTTTTGTAATGAACAAGAAAATAGGGAAGAGAGTAGAGAATTTCAAAATGAATAGCGATAGAATCATCATAATAAGGATGAAATCAAAACCTAAACCGACTGCGATTGTTAACGTCTATATGACTACAAGCGCCCATGATGATGATGAGGAAGAGTGTGTATACGAAGAAACTGACGAAGTAATTAAACATATAAAAGGGGATGAAAATTTAATAATAGTTGGGGATTGGAATGCTAGCATTGGAAATGAAAAAGAAGGAAATATTGTGGGAGAATACGGGCTGGGCAAAAAGAATGAAAGAGGGGACCGACTTATAACGTTTTGCATGAAGTATAATTTAATAATTGCCAACACCAAGTTTAAAAATCATAATAGAAAAATATACACATGGAAAAAGCCAAGTGATACTGCAAGGTATTAGATAGATTATGTCATGGTTAAGCAAAGATTTAAAAATCAACTTGTTGACCTGCAAAGCTTACCCTGGAGCAGACATTGATAGCGATCATAATTTAATGATAATGAAATGTAGATTGGGGTTTAAAAACCTGAAGAAAAGATGTTAGATGAATCGGTGGAATTTAGATAAACTTGAGGAAGAGGAGGTAAAGAAGATTTTTGAGGAAGACATCGCATGAGGAAAAGTTCAAATACAGAGATAGAAGAATAAATTGCTAACATTTACAGGAACCAAACAGCAATAGTAATAATTGAAGAACATAAGAAAGAAGCTGTAATAAGAAAGAGAGTCCGACAAGGATGTTCCCTATCCCCGCTACTTTTTAATCTTTACATAGAACTAGCAGTTAATGATGTTAAATGTTAAAGAACAATTTAGATTTGGAGTAACAGTACAAGGTGAAAAAATAAAGATGCTACGATTTGCTAATGATATAGTAATTCTAGCTGAGAGTAAAAAAGATTTGAAAGGAACAATGAACGGAAGTCCTACGCAAGAACTACCTCATGAAAATAAACAAGAACAAAACAAAAGTAATGAAGTCTAGTAGAAATAACGAAGATGGACCACTGAATGTAAAAATAGGAAGAGAAAATGATATTGACATAGAAGAATTTGTTGTTATTTGAACTAACCCTTTGTTATTTGAGAAACCCTTAAACACTTCATTATTTCAAAATTAGCCTAGATGGGTTTATACGCCTAGATGGTAATAACTGTATTTGGTGTTGTTTTTTCGGATATCAATGATAATTAAATGTAAAATGAATTAAATTTAATAGTTTAATCAATGAGTTCACCGATTTTAATTTAATTTTGATAATATAAAATTAATTTAATTTTTATACCCAACTGAAACAAAGTACTTTTCGTTGATTATGTTTACGAGCCCTCGTATATAACGGAATGCTTGATATTTGTAATATTTAAATATTTGTAATATAAAATGATCATCAAAAAATGATCGTGTTACAAAAAACATTAAAATTTTCAATGAATCTCTGTACTCCAAATTTTTCTAAGTAATTAAAATTACTTTCGTTTCATGTAATTAATTCAGACAGGGAATGAATAGTTTCAGAATTCAATTATACATTAATTAAAATAATTATACAATATTATTAAAGTTATACAATAATAAAAACATATTCGTCGTAAAATAATGTAATAATTATATTGATCAATTATTGAACTTCGTGATTTTCTGACCATCATTTTTAGGTAAGTAAAAATTTATAAATTTGTAGTTTATATCTGGTACAACAGACATGAAAATTCATAACAATAAAAAAAATTGAAAAGTAAAAGAATAATAAAACAAACTAAATTAATAAATCTTGATTCAAAGAAGAAAACAAAGGAGCATCCACACTTGTAGATGAGTCTGTACCGTATCAATATCATATTATTTTAGAGAAAAGCTGTTAAAAAACATTTGTCCTTCATTTCATTGTACTATCACGGTATCTAGTATCTGTTGTTTATACTATCCTTACCCTTTTTTTCTTCTTCTTCTCCACCCGGATCCTGCAGTTAAGTATTGACATTATTTATTGAATGAAAATCGGTTACTCTCCATAGCTTCAAGAGTTGATAGAGATCGTCTAGGAATTACGTAAGCATAAAATTAAGGTTTTGTAGACCTGTCTCTGCCACATGTATTTCCGCCGGATTAAAAAAAATTCGATATTTCAGCGAAATATGAAAGTAACTTTTACAGGCTACGCTGCGTAATCTGGTAGCATTGTATAAAAAATATATTTGAGATTATAAATTACGAAATTAAATATTTATATTAATAATATTTAAATTATTCAGGCTCACTTGCCTCTCATGAGCCTCTAATCCTTAGCTTCTAAATTATTAAAAGTATATTGGATTGTGCTTGTTTCGTTTATGTTAAGTGGATTGTAAATAAAACACAATATAAACAATAAAACACAATAAAACACAATAAACACAATAAAGCCACATAGCGGGGCCTGAAGATAGAGCTAAAGATGCTAATACAGTAATGGACACATTACAACTTTTTTTTGATAACGACATAGTTAAAATTATCACGGTTAGTACAAATCTCTATATTCACAAAATAAGGGAAAATTATTCTAGGGAAAGAGATGCTCGTCCAGCTGATGAAACTGAGATTAGAGCCCTGTTAGGAATAATGTATCTTATCGGTTCGCGCCGTTGTAGCAGAACCAGCACAACAAAAACGTGGGATAATTCCAAAGACTGTCGAATCGAAGCGTGTTATCTCGCCATAAGTGAACACAGATTTCGTTTTCTGATGCGATATCTCCCTTTCGATGACTGCCGGACGAGAGAAATAAGGAGAAAATCAGACCAGCTGACTCCCATTCGGGAAATTTTTGATGAATTTATAAAGAAGTTCCAGCGCTATTTTACTCCAGGGGAATACCTCATGATAGATGAATAATTGCTCCCTTTTAGGGGTAAGTGTACATTTCGGCAGTTTATCCCAAGCAAACCTGCCTAGTACAGGATAAAATTATTTGCTCTAGTTGATTGCAGGATGATTTACACAATAAATTCAAAAGTTTATTGTGAAAAACAGGAACCAGGACCATATCTGGTCAGCAAATCATCAAAAGATTTCGGTTTCAAAAAATAAGACTGTCGTATCATACACTCAAAGAAAAAATAAAGCAACAATTTTGGTATCTTTTTCGCATGAAGATGATTCTATAGACGTATCTACTGGCGAAAAAAGAAAACCTGAAATAATCACTTTTTATAATCATTCAAAAGTTGGAGTTGGCCAACTTTGTGCTAATTATTCCGTTGCCAGAAATAGAAGAAGGTGGCCTGCTTTTGTATTCTTTGACCTTTTAGATTTGTCAGAAATAAATGCGATGTGCATATTCTCGGGGAATAGTAGTTATAAAAATTTAAAAGAGATAAGTTTATCGAATTATTTTCTTGGGAACTAATTAGACGCAAAATATTAAGACGCACACAAATTCCTCAGGTGCCAGTCAAAATAAAAAGAAGAGGTACACTAATATTTAAGGTACGAATGGATGTACCAAAATGTAACTATCCAGAAAACATACCATGCGGTTCAAAGGGAAAGCGCCAGATTTGTGGCCGTTCTAAAAATAAAACGACAAGACTCTGCTTTGTGGTAGAATTGGGTATACCCTGGTCACTGTTCTGATGTTTGTGACATTTGTATTTAGTAGTCTAGTTTCATTTATTACGTTTTACTATTTTTATCTATTAATAATATTATTTATGTATTTATATTATTCTTTTGACAAATGTTCTTTATAAATACATTGTAAATACAGTCTAATTCTTTATGCATTTTCAACAATATTTGGGAGTATTTAAAACACTATTAATGAATAATTTTTTTTTAACCTATATTATCTTAAGAATACAAAAGACACTTATGGAAATAAAAAAAAGGGTTTAAAATTAGATAATTCGTGGTTGACAGTAGTCATCCACGCGACCTCTCATGTAACTTAGTCACACGCGACCACTACAGGGTTAATTAGTTGAGTATTAATGTATAAATATTATTAAGAGAGTCATTAATCGTTGTTAATTAAGTATTAATGATAATTTACTAGCTGAACTTTTGTAGTTCGAGCGACAAATTAAAGAATATTACGAAATTACCGCCAAATTTAATAAATTACGATATGATCAAGAAACGTGAGTGTTGAACACGGTTATTATTACAAATATTATTATTTCTTGTTAATTTATGCTAAAGTATTTTTTATTCATTGCATAAATTATAATATAATTTATTAGTATCTTATTTATTTTTAACTAAATAAATAAGTAATATTCGTTTCAATGAACAAAAAGTGTTCTAATAATTACTCGGCAGCCTAATAGTCACCATACGATTTTACTTGTTTTGAAGAAAGATGTGGAGAGAAATATTTTAAAGTCTATGCTTTCTTTCTTTTCTAATGTGTATGTTGCAATCTGTTCAACTACAACAGCTATGAAATCATCTTGCGGGTGAAGATCACGCAAGTTCCTTATCTTGCCCCCCCCCCCCCAAAGTCGTATTCTGCAACAGCACAGAGTGCGTACGGCCAGAACATCACCGAATCTATCATTAATAACGCATCAGAAATGTAATATGCCCACAAATAAATATAGTATTTTCAATAGTTAACTAAATCACAAAAATTGATATCAAACTTTTCAATAACCCCCACTTAAGGTATTTTACGTACACAATAAGATTATCTTATTACAAAAAATTGTGTTTTCTCATATGCTTCGCGACCGAACTATTTCATTCTTTTTTGTATTATTATTGAGTAACAGTCACCTACAGAGGAAAATTTAAAAAAAAAATAAAAATCACAAAATTAACATTTATATTAATCAGTTTAATTGTTATGTATTCATTTTATGTTTTTATTATTCAGTTCAATTGTTTTATAAATAGAAAGTGCCAGTGACCAACAGAAAAAAATGTGGAAATTGTTTCACTGTTAGAATAGAAGAAAATATCACACATTTTCCGAATTACTGTCACTTTATAATGAACACGGAGAAAGATACAGATGACAAGATACAGATACAGCTTGACGACATTGCAACAGAAATGGAACATGAAGTCATTCGACTAACGCCGTTTCACTGCCAGTGTAACAACCCTATCCAGCTAATTTGAGCACAGATAAAAGGTGAGATGGCAGTCAAAAACAGTAAATTTCAAATAAATGACTTCAAAATTTATGTAAAATGACGTACTAGGATTTGAACCTCAAAATCTTCGACTTCCAGAACCAACTGTTAAGTCAACGCTTGTAATTTTTTTTTTATATTGATTATTTTGAGTGTCTAAAACCTCAATGAAGTCAGCTTTCGACTATTTTATGTTAAATGTTAAATTTTATGTTAAACTTACAGTAAAATTTTTACTGTAAGAACTTAATCGATTTCCCTTAAAAATTGATTACTTTTTGTTTCAATAACTATAATTAAAAAAATTATGACGGTTATGTAATTACCATAATCCGGCTACATGTCCTTATTTACCTTAATAAGTTTTCTTTCACTCACTTAGGATAACTTGCGAGCATTAAACCTTGTGTATTTGCATTTCTATAATAAAATTTAATTCATATAATTTACTCGTTAAATCATAATTTATGGTGAGTTCATTCGACCGGTGTTCTTAGGTACGTGTATGTTTAATTAAACCTTTTACAATCTCTATATAGCTAAAATTTATACGACAAAGTGAACGCGAATCTGGTCAAAAAAAGGTTTTTCAATATTTTACTTAGTTCAGCAAAATTATTATTTTTTTAAAAATAATGTGATAGTATTTTTTGCCATAATTGAAATTTTATTCACCATTTTCTACAACCATTTAATTAATTTTCATTGTATTCTACTTTTTTAACGTGGAATTTTACTGTAAGATAATATACATTTTAAATACTTACTTTTTAGTACTAAATTTAACCTACTAGTAACACTACATGGTTTCTCAAAACTTAAGGTGCTTGTACATCGTCTTTCTATTTTATTGATTTGCACAGCCTATAATTTCCTCCTTTAAAAACTGAATTTCTACATTCCATTCGGCAATACCAAATATCTACTCATTTATTATCATAGATATAATTAGCAATGTTAATTATGTCCGTATTACCATTTAATTAAGCTTTTTTGGGGACTTGCAACCAATGGTTGGAAAAGCATTGAAGTGGGATTTTTAAAATCGGTTGGTTTACATAAAAACAGCAATACCTTTTTCAGCAAATTCGTCATCTCATGTTCTCGCAGGTACATGAATGAATCATATTTATTTATTTTTTTTTTAATTTTATCAATTTTAAATCCCAATCTTATTTAGATTTCAATATATATTTAGATTTAAAAAATTTCAATTTTCGTCAACTTTGAACTTCTTAACTACCCACTTCTGGGAATCCAGTCGGGGGACTATTTTATATGTAGAGTACTCTATGCAAACAAATCCGACATTATAAGACAGTCGGATTATAAGAGAACTGGAATAAAGCAAAAATATTTTCTTGGAAATAGTGGTTCTAGTCTTCTACAACCACATTACTGTTAAAACCTAACACAAGTTACCTTTAAATCTAGTTTGTATTTAACACTTATAAACTATCAATTAATAAACTAAACACTGTTACAATTTTCATAAATACAGATCTATGCCTGATAACAGCTACTCCTATGGTTTTTATGATTTTATCTTTAATAGTGAAAGATCCTTACTTACAAGACTAATTGCGATTTGAACCCACACCTTTCCGAGTGAGAAGTTACTGAAAGCAAGTATTCTCTATCAGAAATTTCCAAAAAATTATTTTTCGGAGATTTTTATTTTATTAACGTACTTTTAAAAATGTCACATCTTTTACTCTCATTTAGTGGTTTTTTTATTATGATAGCCTAAGTGACACTGCTTACCTTTAACATTATGAACATCAAAAAAGAGATAAATAAAGTAAAGTTTGTCTTAATGTTTTGTCTTCATATATTTCTTTGGTAATATCAATTTTTTTATTAATTCAATTCGATTTATTTTGAATTTCTCCGTATATAATATAAAAAGTACCAGGGAAAATGAACTTAATAATTACAACTTAAAAATGCGTATTTTAGTAACATTTGATAGTCACTGAAAGATAATAAAAAATCTTTTTAATGTTTCCTTAAGTGTGATATCATTTCTTGAATTGCATTTTTGCGTACATTACAGATCTGTAAATACAAAGTTTCTATCACCCTTAGTCTTAAATAAATTACGCTTCAAAAAAAAATAAGGAAAAATATAGTTAAAATCTGTCAAATTTATAATTTTGCATGGTCATACCTGTGTTAGAATGATTTTTCTGATGATTTTCTTTTATAAATAGCCTCAGGCACATCCCGAAATAATGTCCAACAGTAATCGGCTAGCATATTAGTATTTCGTTTCCCTTTATAGCGGCTTAATTAAAGGTGTAACGTTTTTTTCTATTTGATTTTACGGTGAACTCACCACGTACATAACAGAAGGCATCCTCATCATTTACACAATTTCGAGGCATTATGATACTGCACTTTTAACAAACTTAAGACAGCAAAAAGACTGAACAAAATTAATTCATTCCTAAACAAAGTGCTTAATACAAACAACACAGCTGTGTTTTCAGCTACATGTTTTGACCTGCACAGACATGATTAATCTTGTCCATGAAGGCTCACCATTCAGTATTAGATATGATGTCATAATATGTGACTATGATATGATTTAATTCTTTGTGTAGTATTGTTTATTTAAAGCTTACAATGTTAACAAAGTTAAACAATAAAAAGTAGCTAAAAAATACAATATAGAAGCTTATAAAATGTTAACTATATGTTAAAAATGAAAAAAAAATCTTTAATTAAAATTTAAAATAAATGCTGGATGATAGAAAGAGTCTGAGTTCATATTCGTTTTCAACATCGAAAAACAGATTAACATCATGCATCGCATGTTAGGAAACAAAAATTATGTTTATCAGTGTAATCCTGAACTTTTTTCATCAAGTGAATAGCTCTTCTGGGATTGAGATAAGTTTAATGTTAGTTCCTTACAAAATAACTACCATAAATCATAACGCGCTTAGTTTCGTGAAGATATATATATCAAAACTAATTTATTAGGTTAATTTTGAAAGCCGTATTGGAATGATAATGTAATAAACGTTAACCATCATTATGTAAAGAAAACTGATGTCAAACTGGTTTTCTAATACTACTTTTTGTAAAAATTATCTTTCTTGAAACATATTCTTTTAAATTTTGTCGAAAGCAGAATATCACCGACCTCCATGGCGGAGTGGTAGCATATCGGTCTTTCATCCAGGTCCTGGATTCGAATCCCGGTCAACATGGCATTTTTTATAATCTTCAAATTTCTATTTTCACATTATCACGTACAAGCTTCTTTGTACGCTTCTGTGCATTTACAGTCAATAAATAAAATAAAAATAAATAGAAGTACTTTTATGTAATTTACATAAGTTATGCATTTCAATAACATCTCTCATTCATCCTTGCATGAACTACTTTATTACACACTACTCATTAATTTAATTTTTTGAATACGTATTTACATATCCAAATGCTTTCGAACGTTTATACCTTTCGTCATTTTTTATGAATATTAATTATATCCATTAATAACATAATTAATATAACAATAA
Organism: Lycorma delicatula; assembly: GCF_047948215.1. NCBI lineage: Eukaryota > Metazoa > Arthropoda > Insecta > Hemiptera > Fulgoridae > Lycorma > Lycorma delicatula. Next base: position 259,810,008 of record NC_134455.1, on the reverse strand, counting down.
GATGTTTAAAGGATAAATTCTACTTTATTTCATACCAAATAATTAAGTTTAATTTTTTCTTCTTTTTCTCCTTTATGTAAGAAGATACTAGGAAAAACGTGTGGGCGCCACATGACTTCCTTGTACGCCTGTTAAATTACATATACACAATTTTTTTTAAATGAAAAGTACATAAAATTTTATTTCATTAATAACTGCTGTACGTACTACTTATAATAAATCGTTGAAAAGCTCTGGATGAGAGCTTATTACTGCAGTTAAGAAAAAGTCCAAAATCCAATTTTTTTTGGATTTTGGGCTTTTTTGGACACGTTTGATTCAGTCGATTGCAATCAAAAAGGAAGGTATAACAGAATTGCGTGTCTTTTATAATTTATAATTGTGTGTCTTCATTGCACAATTAGATGTTACAGCAGTTCTAAATCCAAATTCAACATCCTATGGCTAATCGTTTTTTAGTTATACGAAATACATACGTACGTACAGACGTCACGCAGAAACTAGTCGAAATGGATTCAGGGATGGTCAAAATGGATATTTCCGTTGGAATCTGAAAACTGAAATTTTCGCGATCACAGTACTTCCTTTACTTCGTTCAAGGAACTAATAAAGCTGACAATTTAATTTAGTTACGTAAGGTAAGAAAATTACATATTTTGAATAAAAATTAATTTAGAAATTTTAATTAATATTATTATTCTTCCTAATAAAAAATAAACTTGAAGAAAAAATTGTTTACTACGTTTATTTTAATGAAACTTGGCTCTTTTTTAGTGCGTTACATAACAACTAGCATGTGATCTTTTGAAGTCTGTCATATTATGTTTAGTTTATTTATATTAAATCATTAAGTTATTCTAACTAATTAGTTACTTTATATAAATTATAAAAACATTGAAAAGAAGAAATTCATCTTTATTTATAAATCACATTCTAAAAAGAAAACCCTTTTGCATTTTAATGTAAATTCAACTATAATGGAATTTTTCCTTGAAAAAGAACGCCTTTAGTCGAATAAGCGATTACGTAAAGGATTCAGAACAGATGACAATGAAACTATTTTGCTAATTTTAAGAAAGGTTACCTTAGAAAGACGGTAATTAAAGTTTAAAACTGATACTAAGAACTATCTGTAACAAAAATAATAATATATGAACGCTTTAACTTGTATTTTATTTCCTCGTCATAATTTTCCCCGTTTTATATTCATAGCAATTAATATTCATTAGTTAATAAATAAGTAACCCGACTAATTATTATTTTTTAATTATTTTCTTAACTATCTGTAGTTTCTTTTATTACTGATTTTTTTTTTTTACATTATTGCATCATTATTCATTATTATACAAGAAAATTATAAAACTAGAACCGTAAACCTATGCTTAGCTGAAACTTTTATCAAAAACTAGAATATTTATGTCGTTTGAATTTGTCATTAGACAAAATATACTTTTTAATAAACTGCTAACGTAAGAATGTAATATTCTAACTCGATTACTCTTCTCCATATCTTCATTGTTATCTATTATTAAATATTATAATATGATAAATATCATTTCTATAGGAAAATTTAACATTCTACCTAACTTTTGTCAGTTAAGGAAAACAAATTGTAATACATAATAGGAATTCTTATTATTTAAATAATTTAACAATTTATATTAAAATTATGAATGTAAGCTTAATACAAAACTTAATGGGGCTAAATCTCTTTTATCAAAACCGATTAGCAGTGATTCGAATTAAGTGGCGAGCAAAAATTTAACAGAAAAATCTACAATTTAAATTTGAGATCTAAGAACATAGTCGGTTGCTACCCAATGGAACAAGTTATAATAAAAACTCAATTTCAAAAAAAGTAAATAAATAAATCAACTGAGTTACAATGTTAACATTAGAGAAAAGCTCAGACCCTTGAAGAGAAGTAAGTTTGGGATCATGAGGCTCTGACGTACGACCAACTATAAACTAACTATCAGGTATAGACTCTGTGGGTGAACCGGTGGTGACTTTATCGCTCAAGGCAGGCAGAAAGGTATCATGTAAGAAAGATTATTTTATCGAACCAAATATGAAATTAATCATGGAAATAAGCTATTGAAAATAAAACAAATTAAATAACTAAATATTTTTATACTGAATTAATTTTCTCATTGCGATGGAAATAATTTCACACGAGTTTTAGATTATTAATTACGTTAGATAAGTTAATTGTACTGTTTCAGATATTCGGTGTTTTTTTCTTGTTTACGTAATTTTGAAATAATTTAATTCGTTATTTATATATTGTAGAGGTCAATGTTGGTATTATTTTTGAATAATTATATTTATAAATTAACGTATTTATTTCAATTTGCAATTAAGTGACTTAAAGCAGAGGGTAGTGCCAGAAGACGAGAGGGTGTAACTTCTTCCTTCCAAATGATACGAAAACTATCGCAACTTAAAGAAAGTTACGATATTGGAAAAAATGCAGTATCAAGCACAACCGCAACAGATATAAGCCAGAAGATCTGGAGAAGCAATTGAGTTAGTCACAATGCTCGTGCATCTAAATCGATCGTGGAAGTTACAAACAATGTTAAATAAGAATTAGAGGTTTGCGGATCCATGCAGTTTTTAAAAATTATTTGAAGACCTATCTGGATTCATAGATACAAAATCCCCTTAAAAAAACTATATAATAAACAAAGGAAGAGATAGGAGGTGTGCTGAACCGATCTCAAAAACAAGGCAAATAACTTTGTCTCTAACACGTGGCAGAGTAGTGCTGTAAATAATAAGACAATCAGTGGGGTTGGAAATGTTTTATTCTAAACCTGGAGTTCCTGCTTGGAGTGCTGATATTGGGGAAGTCAACTTCATGGCAACGAATACCGGAAGTAAGTACTTTAAATGTGTGTGTGTGTGTGTGTGTGTGTGTGTGTGTGTGTGCGTGTGTGTTAATAAATATACGTATGTAAATATAAATAAATCTTTTTAATTAATTCTTTTTCGTTGATTTTTCTGCAAAGAAACATCCTTTTTTCATGCACTTGTATTTGACAACTCGTTTTAAATTTTGTTGAGTTTCAAAAAAATAGCTTCTACCATTTTGATTTCTTTTCCTTGGTATTTACTTTGTGATACATTTTTTCGCGAAGATTGACTAAAATTAAGTTAGAAATAATAAGTAGTTATTAAGATTAAGTTAGTGTTAAACTACCGACTGGTTTTATGTAATCAAAACTTTCCTCTCCTTTTTTATCCTTTCAATGTACTATTAAGATGAAAATCAAATAAATATCTTAATTTTTATATTTATTTTTAGTAATACAATACAATACAATATGTATAAGTAAAACTGGTTTTATTTACACAAGCCGTTTTTTTTTTCTTTTATTCTTATTTATGGATGTTTTAATGTTGCGAAAGAATAAAGGTGGGTTTTCCACCCTTATTATTTATTTTATAGTTTTTATCTTATAACTAGAAAAATATGTGTTTACGTAATAAATATTCCATGAATTCCAAAACCACCAATTGATAGCCGTGGTGGGATTAATAATATAATTTAAACAAGTTACCTTGTATACAGCTTACCCTAAAATATTTACATTTATGTAATATAATTTATTAATTTTATGTCTTCAGGAATGTCAGGGAATCTTCGTAATCTACGAGAATCTTTCGAGGCATCACATAAACTTATACGTCATCATAATAAACAATAAGCCTCCACCTTTCTGCTTAAAAAATATTCTCACAGAATTATATATTAAACCAGATTTACTTCTGCTACTTTTTTCTAACCATCAAGTCTCTTTAAATATGGGATTATCACTTATGAATGAATATGCGTATAAATTCGAATTAAACTTATTCCTGTTTGCTGTATTAATTTTATGAAATTAGTTAATTTAGGTGTAATATTATAACTCAATAATCTCCTCTTATTTTCTATATTTTTTCACCAAATATATCATGTGGTTTCAAAAATTTATATTTTTACCGTACTTGTTGTTTATAATACATGTTGAATTAAGATGTACTGTATAAAATAAAAAAGTGCAAGTGTATACGATTGCGTTTTAAAAGGATATTTTGAAATCTACGAGAATTATAGATATCAAATTAAAGAATACCATAGATAAGAAAAAATTTTCCTGTCAATGTATGATGATGGACATTCTTAATAATAATTAGGTATATCCTATATTAGCTTTATTTATTTTTATTTAGCTAAAATAGTGTATATTACATTCTTAACAATATTCATCAATTTTGATTCGACTTAATTAAATCAAAATTAGTTATAAAATATATATATAAAACAAGACCGGTATAACGGATTCCTACCAATTAAGAAGAAAGTAGTAGAAAATATAATAATGGGAGGAATTCAGAAAGGGATTAAAAGAAACCCTTTTAGTAAAGATAACAGGTCCGTTTAACAATCGTCCCATTGTAATACTGCCTGCTGACACACCTAAACAAATGTTGTTCCGTGAGAAGAGTTACCGGACCAGGGTAGAAATTTCATGGGAATATGAGGGCGGACGATCATTCTCACGTTTCGAGTTGGGGCCGATCCGGCAGGTAAAGAGCATAGGATTATAAATACTCCGGAAAGACCAGTTGAAACTGTTCTGCGAGATTTCAGTCGGCGAGATGAAATCTACGAGGAGTCTGCGAGAGAGTACTACGATAGAGTTCTAAGCGAGGAGTTATTATGCGAATTTGAATCGAGAATCTTCTGCGAGGAGATCAGTGAAGGAACGAATTTCTAGTGCAAGTTCAACGCAATTAAGGTGCTGTCACGAGTAACTCCAGTACACAAAAACTAGAATAGGTCATGCTAATATCTCTTGTCAATGGGACTGAATTCTGCTTTTCAATATTTAACTTGAATAAAGCCTGATGATTATTATTATGTTGTTGTTGGGATTACTATGCTTATTATTTGTTTATTATCGATATTTATTATTATTATTATTATTACTATTACTGTTGTCATTAGTGTTATTACTGATTTGTGTTATTTTATTTATGTTCTTAAACTAATAAATTGTAATTATATAAACATTTTCAATTGTCAATCTCTCAATACCCTGAACGAGTCCAAGATTAAATGCAAGATTTTCGAAAAATATTTATCACTAAAATCTTAAAATCATTATCAATATTATGAATGATAAAAACTTTTTCCAACCAGCAGTGTTTCATTTTAACGGAAAAAATTTTATTAAATCTTTATTATCTTTTAAGGTAGGCAAATTTATTTATTTCCCTTATATTTTTATTTTATATATTTCCCTTATTAAACGTAAGAAAAGATAATCGATTGCATTCATAAGATTAACGAGGGCAATAGTTCAGCACTACCTGGGGGAGCTTACCTGTGACCATTTAGAGGTGGTTGGGAATCACCACCCACTTTTCTTTTGTATTCAATAAAGAGCAGCAACTTATTTCCTTCCACATGCCTGATAAATGATGAATACATAATAAGTTTAAAGATTTAAAGAATCTATTTATAAAGCTTTTATTTAGAATTCACTAAAATGTGAAACATTTTTAAGGCATCAAATTAACTTTTATATCAATGAGCCACTAGACGCGGCTCTTTACAAACTGTGTAGAAATATCAAGGGTTTTGATATTTTTTGTGAAATTCAAAATATTGAAATATTTGTTTCGATGGAATCCTTTTCTTGTAGAACGAATGATTTCATTAATACAATGATTCCATAATGGCTTGGAATTACACACTTTTGGGAGGATCCACCTAATGAGAAGAGTATCGATGGATGTATTGTTTTTTAAATTAAATTTTCTTAAAAAATAATCTACTTGTTATTTAATGGAGTGTGATTTATTTCAGTTTTGAATTTGTAACCGCACACTTGAAAGGTGATTTATTGTAGTACCCCAACTCAATATACTAGTACACTCTTTATCTATTGTTCATCTTTATAATCGTTAATTTTGACATTTTTGCTATTAAGTTAATGAATAGCAATTTCAAATCTTTTTTTTTTTGATTCTCAAAGAATTCTCTAATCATGTTTTTTCATTTAACTAGTTAATACTGACTGACTAATAAGGCCACTTGTAACGACAAGCTTCCTTACGCTTTTTACCCACAAAAAGAAATTTAATAATATTTGATTTATTAATTAAGAGACAAAAACAGTTTTTTAACCCTTCAGAATAGTTTTACTTTTTGTTCATTTTAAACGAATGCCTTTTTTTAACTGAAATACAATTTTTTATTTCAAAAATTTGCATTTATGCAAGCATTCGCTGCAAACCTTGTTTCTAGTTAGTTCAGACAGTGAAATTGTACTATTTTTCCGCAGTCCTTCAATTACCTTATTGAATAAATAAATGGTTACAGATGTCAATAAAACATATAAGTTCCATAAAACTGTCTTGTTTAATCATAACAAACCTGTAATTTAATGACATCATTTTTTGTATTTTAGTACATTTCACCACCACTAATTGTTGTAAACAAATGACTGATTATCACATCCTCATCGGGAATGGTCTTAGTTACTTTGTAAAATTTCAAGTCACTGAGTAACGAGAAGATAGCAAAAAATGATCTCAAGATAGTTTTACTGAAAGGTCAGGAAATAAGAGTTAAATGGAAGCGTGAAAATAATTACGTTTGATATTTTTAATTCTCCTAACTTTATTTTTTAAAATCACTTCGTTTACAATTCATAAAAATAAACTTTAAAATCTATATGAGATTTCATAAGGGATTTAAAATAACACCTTAGCATTTTTTCTGACTTCAATTAAGAGAAAAAAATTTGCCATTACGACTTAAATTTAAAGATTTATACTCCATTACATGTCAACAATCTGTTTTTAGTAATACTGACCATACCACCTAAAAAAGCTGTTATTCAACCAGAAGGGTTACCGGACCAGAATAAGAACTTAGAGGAAAACATAAAGGCGCGACAATGAAAATTATTACGTTTCAACAATTAAAGAGACTGGTCGGGTACTGGTTCTGCAGACCAGGAGATATAAATACTGTAACGGATCATCGGAGAGAATCAGCAGTTCGTCGAGGCCGTGTTAGGCGCATTCGTGATAACGGCGATGTCAGTAATCGTGTGGTAACTGCGAGTGAAGAGTGCGACACGAATATGCTAGTGTGTATAGTGGGTGAATAAAAGAAGATGTTCAGTGAATTATTGGTAAACAGTAGTGAAAGTGACAGTATTATATTCATTCATAAAGTGTAGGAAGGTTACTTCTACAAACAGTAAAAATAATAATACTTACAAAATGTAAATTGTATTAACTTTTTTTTTCTAGTGTTATCTTGCTCTTGATGCAGTATTAATTTCTAGCGACCAATATAACGTTTTTAGTAAATTAAACTGTATTAAGGTTTTGTTAATTTAACTGTCATCAAAAAATTTTGTCTTTTTATATGAATTACTCTTTTGTATTTTACACATACGTTTTGCCATTATTTATTTTTTTGAGTTTTAGGGGCAGCGGCTGATGAGTTCATTAAAAATTTGCATCTTATTAATAGACTTATCAAAGGTTTGGTAAACCCCAAGGAACACTTAAAACCATTTTGCATTTGTGTTTTTTAAAACCCACTTCAAAATACGTTAAAAATACTTAAAACACCTAACAGTTTCTATCGAATGATCAAAAAAATATCAAAATCAATTCACATAATATATATCAAGCGCAAATGAATTTATAAACACATATGAAATAACTTTTCCTTACATTTTATCGCCCGGGTTTACTCTTTGACCATCCTTTCTTCTCTTTTTTTCATCTTCCTGAAGGCCTTGATGTCAAACTCCAGGGTGTCTGAGGGCTCGGAGATGGACTCTGCTGATCCTCCGCAGTAAATCACGGAGGTTCTCCTGCTGCCTGCATTAGATGATACCGACTTCGACTGAAATTACAGAAATTACATCTTCGGAAAGATGTAATATCTTTTGTGCTAGATGATTCCATCATTTAGAAAAATAAAATGTCAATTGACGTCAGTTAGTCTGTTGTTCTGCGCAGCATAACAACAGACATATGTTTTCCGAATACATGTATCAGTCACAGCGCGCCATTTTTTGTTATTTTGTCACTCTCGTCTTCCTTCCCATTACCTTAACACTTATTGTTTGATATTTTTTATGTATTTCGTAGTAATTTCGGACATCGGTCAGTTGCATCCGCCTAAAATGAACCCGGTCAATTGCATTCCTCATGGGAAATTTTACGTGGTTAACTTCATTTCTCGTAGGAAATTGTACGTTGTTATTCCGAAGAATTAATCATTGTAATAAATATAGATACGAGTGTATATTTTTCCATTCGTTTGTGGTTTTAATATTCCAGTGAAAAACAAAATCGACATTTTACATTTATTAGAGATCAGATGTAGATATCATTTGAAAGGAACTACAGTATATGTTTTGTCTTGCCTCTTGGAATAATTTCGTCAATTCGCTATGTTACATTTTTTATTTTACTTTTTTGATGCAGTTTATCTAGTCACAATACGTTTGTCACTTTTCTGTGCAACCTTTATTTTTATTTATTTTTCGTTTATTTCTACCGTATGCACTTTATTTTTCTTCTGCTGTTTATCTAGCTATTTACAATAATTCTGCCAGTCTTCTATATTACTTTATTCTATTGGTAAAAATTTCATGCAGATAGCCTCTACATACTGTATTCGAGAACAGGTTTTCCCGGTGGATTTATTCATTTGTTTCCGAAGACACATTTCCTTTTCTTTTATCCGCTTATATTTCCTTGCATTTTCTTTGTTTATTAAGTTGATATATGTATCAGCCTGGAAATTTTTAAAAACATCAACAACAATGTATATGTTGGAATGAGAAGTGTAGAATTGCGCATTTAATCGAGCCTGAAACAATTCGCAGTTGTTAGTCGTACGATTCGTTGAAATCTGCCTATATTCTTGGAGGAAACGTAGCATCAAGAGAAATGTAATTCCCGAATACGTAATCTATGAATATTCTTATGTTTTCTATTTCGTCTGGTTGTAATGCCACTAGGTCGTTTGTGAAACGGTCACCTATGTCGTCGGGACTTAGGAAAGATAAGCCCAAAAGTAATTTCAAAAAACGGCTGGTTTCAGTGTTCGATTTGTATTTAGAAGACAACCCAAGAACTTCAATTCTTTTCACCAGTTTTTCCCTCAGATAAAAACGACAACTATTGATCTTAATTGAAGGTCAAACAACTTTTTCAATACCATGTACTGCATATTTAAAGCCCATAAACATTTCCTCAGGATCAAGGGACAAATTATGCGATTCGGACTTGGCGACAATTGACTTGAACATTTCGGTACAAGTGGAAAAGTCTTTGTCCGGCAGTAGAAAAAACCTAGTGGCACATACATGAGCCAGAAATCCTTTTACATGTCCATGTATTGTGGATATCTGTGTGATTACGTTTTATCAAATTTTAAATGTACTATCAACATAAATTTCTGGCATTTCACACGAATTTTTTAATTTGTCATTGATGAGAAACAAGCAAATCCTTTTGCTGGGTTGTTCATCATAAGGAAGTCTTCACAAGTATTGGTAACAATTTCCATTTCTTGCAGAGTGCAATGAGTTGCACAATGACCTTTTGGAAGACTTGGATGAATCGATTCTCTGAACCACCTAATTACTCACTTGATTAACTCGTCTCCAATTGATAATGTTTCTACGTCTCCATTATTTGTCAGATTTCACAGAATTTGCTGTTTTTTATCTGTTAATTATATTTTCTTCCAAAGGGCATGAGTGTGTTCTTGAAAACTTTGTGTAATTTTATTTTGAAAATCAATTTTTAAGAAACACAAGTTTTTTTAGTGTATACCCATCACTAAATTCCGTCTATCAGATGTTTGTAAAATTTGGATTTGCAGCCACCAACTACGAAGACTGATTTACCCCTCTCACTTTTCATAACTTCCATGATCGATGCATTACACTTGCTACACACTACACACGATTTACCAACTCTTATTAACGATAAGTAAATGAAGAATAAATCCCGAAAAATGTATAAATAAAAAAAGAAGCAGGTATTGGGGGGGCATGTTGTTGAACCGTTCTTATAGTTACCAGTAATGGGGACGCAATTGACGGGTTTGAAAAAGGGAGCAAGTAATGGCAGACGGAATTGACCGAGCCCAGTAATTTCTTCTTTGTGGTTATTACTCTAATCATTCCTTAATATTCTTCGGATGAGATGTTTTGCTACTTGGCATATTTTGTACGGTAAAATCGTTATCTGAAAACCAACTTTCTAAACGGTTAGATTTTCTATACCTATTTCTTCAGAAGAAATAATGCCTTTTCTACATTTTTTTAGGGTTGTATTTTAATTTCATAACAAGTAACATCTATTCAATAAATGGCACTTTATACGGTTTTTTTTTTCAAAATTTGTTAAAAATTGCTGAGGGTGACTTTTTTCTCTCGCCGTTGCAGAGTACATTTCATCAGCTGGATATGATTTGATCCATCCAGGCACTACTTCAACTGGAAAAAAGCAGGCAATCCTTGAAAAATAATGTTTATGAAAGCCGTGGCTCTTTTACATTTTCCTATCATAATAAGTCACAAGTAGTGATTTCCGGGTGCCTTTGAGCCAGGTAAAACTGTAATTCGTTCTTTATTTATTTTTAAAACTCAGCATCCTAGTTTATTTTGTATGATCTAAGTTGTTGGTTGGATTCATTCTGAAATTTATGAAAAGAGAATATCTTTCTTCGGCCATTTTTTTAAATCTTGTCCCAAGAAAAATCACTTTTACTCCCAGAAGAAAGTTTTTCGTAACTATCTATCGCCGTGTTTGTTTTTTTTTTTTACTTCCTAATCAGTGTTGGCAAGTAAACCTTAAACTTCATGGGTATCGTTTTGAACTTACATTACGTTTTCGTGAAATATTGAGAACCTGGCCAACCATTTTTACCAACGGAGGAAAACAATACAAAATAATTTACTTATTTCTTTTCTTTCCTCTACGTACTATCTGGAAATACCTTTTAAAAATTGGTTACTCGAACTCCACTATTGTATATTTTTTCGATTGCATCTCTAGTTCCAAACAGTAACGAGATTTATTGCGAGGACTTGGATAGTAGTAGGTTTAAGTGTTTTGCCTTTATGCGTCTGAGTGCTTCTAATTTTGAGCTTCTTAATGGCAACGAAACGTGTTTTTTCTTTTAACTCATTTTGCATTAATTTTAAACGTTGATAAACAGATTGTTGAATCTAAATTCTCTAATACAATATGGAAATTACACTATAAAACGTCCGGAAAGGAAAAAAATATAAAATTGAACTTTTTTTGTAAAATGGGTTCGTACAGTACAATATTGATAAGGTAAAGAAGAATCGAGTTCATTACATTTATCACTGACCAGACGCCATAATAACAAGATTTCTTGGAATTCCACGGGTAGTTGTTTAACAAAACGTTTTGATTAACTCAATCCCTTTAAGGAACGAACAGATACTGAGATAAACTTTATTTTACAGTAGAAACTTTGATCATATCCTTGCAATAGAATTAAACTTATTAATATAGCGAAAAACCTGGAAATAAAAATTAAATTTGACAATAAGCCTACGAAAAATATTTTTACGATATTTAAAAAGATAACACTGCCCAACAATGAAAATGTTTTAGGCTCAAAAATAGCTTATTCTTATGTACTTCCATCTGTTGAATTAAAAAATTATGATAAAAATGATCGATGTGCTCTTGCTTTGAAGATACAATGATCGTCATTTTTTACCCGATCTACATTTTTAATTTGAGGATAATTTTTTTTTTGGATTTGTCATACCTATTAAACTGAGAAAAAGCAACGTTCTCCAGCTGTTTGTAGGTTATAAAGGTTTACTGTTGCTGTGACTGTAAGTTTCATATTGATCGTGTTAGAATTAGTGCAGAATTTCTGGTTTTTGAGTACTTTTGAAGTGAAAAATTTGTTAAATCAAGCTGCCACGAAAATATGTAAATTCAGTGAATAATGTTTGTTACATTTGTGGTGAAATAACATTTTCGTCATAGAAACGCAATCTGACGCCTCTTGTGAAGTCTGCCTATCAGTATTATTTTGGTATGAAGGTAGGGGACCAGGATAAGTCATGGCCTCCACATATATGTTGCAACTCTTGTTAAGTTATACTACGAGAATGGCTGAAAAATAAAAAAACGATCTATTGCTTTTGCTGTGCCTATGGTTTGGCGGGAGCCTACAAACTATACAGATAACTGCTATTTTTGCTTGACTCCACCTACAAACGCAGGATTATCAATAAAGAAAATAGGAACAGTTCCATACTCTAATCTTCCATCTTCTATTCGACCTATTCTACATTCAGATAGTTTACCAGTTCCAATTTCATCCCAAAATTATGAAGAACATCCCAAAATTAAAATGAAGACAGTGCGGAAGAAGAAGTACCTAACAAGACTTCCATATTCCATGATTCTGTTTTTGATGAGAAAGATGAAAACCGCACAGACTCAGTCAAGCGGAATTGAATGGTCATTCGTGACCTTGATTTGTCGAAGGAGAAGGCAGAAGCCTGGAATCTTTTTCAACGTTACGTCAAGTTCTCACATACAGACATCGTCATAGGGATCTGCTTTTTTTTTTTTTGAAAAGAAAAACAATCATGTTGTTTGCTGCTACGTTAATGGCATGATGTCATGCTTGAATTTGAATCCTGATCCACCTGATTGGAGGCTACTCATCGACTCCTCCAAGCTTAGTTTGAAAGCTGTATTACTTCACACAACGGCAACCGTCTTCCTTCTACTCCCGTTGGTCATGTAGTTCACATGAAGGAGACTTATATAAACATAGCAATCCTTCTAGAGTCAATAAAATATGCAGAACACAAGTGGAAAATCTGTGGCGATCTAAAAGTCATCGCTGTACTCTTAGGAATGCAACTGCTGTACACTAAATACTGCTGCTTTTTATGCACATGGGATAGTAGGGATAGGAAATTACATTCTATTCACGCAGACTGACTTGCAAAAAATCTTAACTTTAGCGAGAAAATGTCGTTGCCAAGCCTCTCGTGGATCTAAAAGATGTTCTTCTTCCACCCCTTCATATAAAGCTGGGTTTGATGAAATATGTTGTCAAAAGTATGGATCAAGGACAGGCCTTTAAATACTTAAGAGACAAATTTCCTACATTAAGTGATGAAAAATTTTAGGAAGCTATTTTTGTTGGGCCACAAATTCGACAACTTGTAAAGGATTCTGCGTTTAACCGAATTATGGAGGGGAAAGAAAAGGAAGCCTTAAAGGGAGTTATTCATGGATTTTTAGGCAACAAAAGAGCTGAAAACTACAGTCATTTGGTGACAGTACTTCTGCAAAAATACCATCAACTCGGATGCAACATGACCCTTAAAATCCATTTTCTCCACTCACACCTGAACGTTTTCCGTCCTATTTGTGGAGTTGTCAGTGATGAACAAGGAGAAAGATTTCATCAGGATATTTCTGTAATGGAAAAAAGATATCAGGGCCGTTGGGATGAAGCAATACTTATGGATTACTGCCAGTCTGTGTGTAGGGATGCTCCGGAACTCACTTGCAAGAGGAAAGCCTAAAGACAACGATCTCCTGAAGCCACCACATGATTCTCTTCAGAACCAACCAACTGGCAGGTATTTTTCCATCAATTAAGAACATTTAGCATGTAACTGTCATCAAAAAATTTCAAATGGACGTTCTATGTTGGTATATGTATGTAATTAAAATGTAACGTTTTCTTTTAATCCATCAAAATAAAATACTTCCATCTATTGTATATCACAGAAACTAGAGCTAATAAAAGTTTTTCTTTGTCATATTCGTTTTTCTCATTCCAAAATTAGTAAGATTTGACTCATGAAGTAAAGAAAACATTAAAAAAGAATTGTTTTTTGGGCATTCCATAGTCATCAGTCAGCCTCGGTGAGATACCACTGATGCTAATGCCTTGAAAGACATTCCCCTCAGTAAATTCCCCCCCCCCCGTTATAGTCCTCTCCGAAAGCATCGGACACCTCTTAACATTATCACGTAGCCCTCTGGAATTGCTTTGCTCTACCATACTCGCGGAAGCACGAAGAACGCGCGCCTAACTTTGCTGCCACCTAAGATATGCCACTACAGAACCAGTTATTCGGTACAACGCCAATGCAACGATAGCAATAAATAAATTTAGGGATTGGAGTGCAAACAAACCTAAAACATAATCCCAGAGGAACTCAGGTCTGGTCCGTCCGGGAGCTTTAGTCACCCACTTCGCTCCAATTTTGAGGCCCGGTTGGATAAACTAAAAAGTTGATCGCAACTTGGTTCCTTAATTGCCCCATAATAGTGCACTGCAATTCAACCAAAAACTGCTATGTTAAAATTAGTAAACCGCATCCAGGAGAGTGAAAACACACTCCCAAGCACAACCCCTATTGATACATGATTACTTAACCGGGGCTCAGTGCCAAGCGCCTACCTATGGCCAATCAACAGCCCGGGCGGAACCCTAGCCACCCAAGATACTAACACTGAAATGAACCCGCAATCGCCAATCCAGGGTATGAGGCAAATTAAGCTAGAAAAATAATCGTTTATGAAGGATAACAGGGGTGAAAACCGCAGAAACTAAAACGCTACCAGGTCCCCTATCACTACATAAACAGTCCTCAGTCTAAGACTAAGACCAACTCAACTTAAGGGTAAGATCCATCCGTTTCCGATGCAGAAGCGTCCCTAGGAAAAGGGTCGACAGTCCATAAAAAGTGTCCACAGAATTCATCACCTAACTTTTGCCAAAGAAGCGATTTGACAATCGCATAAAACCTAAAATCAGAAGCCCTCTGCATTGAAGAACAGATGGATCACAATATATTACGAAGAAACTGAAATCACATGACCTCATAGGTCACACAACTGAAGATGGCCGCGGCAAAAACCAACCCCAAGACTTACAACATCTATTTACCTAACACTACGTACAGACATCAAGCATTTAAAGAAGGGGTCCTAATTATCCAATGAATTGAAGTACAATTCTACCGCTCGTAAGTATCAGCCACAATTCTTACTGTTGACCGAGTGTCTGCACGCTTTGCGCAACCTTTTACAGTTGACGCAGGATGGAGCCTCGTCTTTCTGCGGACAGTCGTCACGCATGTGGCCTTCTTCGCCACAATGCGCGCAGACCGACGCATACTTACAAAAAATGGCCCTGTAGCCAAAAAGACACTACTGAAGCGTCTTTACACGTCAACTTATTCCTTAGCGAGACAGGACGTTAGATTGACATAAAACCTTCCCTTAGACTCAAACTTCTTATAGAGACCAGCCTCAAGTTCAAAAACGCCGTGATACCGCTGGGCATCACGCTTTTCTTAAAGAGTAGCCTACAGTCTTTCTTAAATTCGCCCTCATCCAGTTCGGTGTTGTGCTCCCGAACAAGAGACAGAACTTCCACATCAGATAGCCGCCGATCAATGTCGTAGACAATGACCCGGATTCTACGCTTACATTTCGGGTCAACTTTGACCTCGAGCTTTTTCACTGCATGAGACTCGGCGATGATTCAGACAGTCTCCTTATCGTTGGCAACCACTACCAGACCCTAGCTGGTCTTTTTGATTTCTCTGATCTTTAAATTCTTCCTGTTGCCTCGAAGAGCAACCTGGAAGTCCTCTTTAAGTTTACTACTAATTTTAGTAGACCCCCTCAGCCTTGTTAACAAAAAGAACCTAACATGCTTTAACCTGGGTAAAAATCTACTCTTTGCCTCTGCATTGAAGCTTCGGGTTCCTTCTACGAAATTCAACAAATTGTCGATATTCTGCTGGGCTGCGGCAAGAAGCGCGGCAGAACTGCCAGATCTGGCCTGAGCTCCTCGAAATTCTTTGACCAATTGGTCGGCTCTTACTTCCCGGGTGGGTGTCCCTACATCCATCTTGGAGCCCTCACTATCTAAACCTGTGGTGGACGGAAAAATTTCCCCCCTCCTCTTCCGCCCAGGCTTAACTATCATCTTATCCTCTATCCTGACCTGAGTTACCCTAGCATCACTACCCTGAAACTTAGACATTGCTCGCTGTCTTCCTCCTACCTTATAATTTAGGCAAGCCTACAAATGCAAAGACTACCCGCAATGAGCTACGGGTAGATGGAGACCTTCTGTATTCTCCTATCGTCCTTTGTATCTCTTAGCCGCTTCTGGATCGGTTCTTGCGAACCACAGATCACTGCCCTCGTTCTGAAAAGAACGCAAGTAGGATTGGGTAGTAGTCCCTTGCTTGAATAGGGACTTACGATCAGAAGTCGTTGTCACCTCTTTGCCGCGGTGAGGCGGATACACGTCGCAGCAATCTGCGCCTTAAACCTCCGTGTCCTAGCAGCAAAGTGAGTCTACTAATGATGCTACACTGTAATCGCAGTTTGAAACCATGAAACGCTTGAAACGAGCGGAAGGTACACACACGACAGACTAGTCCAAAAATTACCGATTGCGAACTCAAATCCACAGCACCTCTGGAGGCATCAGAGGTGTTTGCTAGGCAGTATAATTTAACAGAACACATTTTTAACTTTTAAGAAATTCAGATTGGAATATTTTAAACTGGGGTTACTGAACTCGAATTATCGCGGCTATATTATACCTACAATATATAAATTAAATTAATACCAATGAACATGTGGTCAAATACTAATTCCATTCATAAAACAGTAATATATCATAAATATAACTCTATGATGAACGCAATTTGCGTTCATCATAGAGTTTTATTTGATAATTTTAGTATACCATTTCGATTTTTTCAATGAACACTGCACAGATATTCATTATAGTTATTTCGTACTGTTATTTTATTTTAAATAAATATAAAAAGCTGTGAGAAAATGTTACTGGCAATCGGAAATGTTACTGACAAACAGATTAGAAAGGAAACATAACCAGTAAAATAGTAAAATTGAATTAACTTCTAATTTGAATACAGAAGTTATTTAATTAAAATACATACAGAGGATTCACATTATTATAAATTTTAAAGCAACAGTTTTTCTTTTAAATATGTGAATTATATGGTAATCCGCATACATTAATATATATTAATACGTATTCGGAAATTTTTAATAATTCCTCAACCAACATTTCATGCAAAATATTTATTGAAATATACAGGGAATCAGTTATGAATGTCGTTAATTTTGATAATAGGGCCATTAAATAAACAAAATTAGTATATGTTAAGGGCAAATACTAAGGAAAAATTAGTTAATAATTGGCGGCTTTTCATTAATTTAGAATCTTGCGAAGGTTTATTTGCCAAATTGCAGTTTCACTGCAATTTATTTTTTACACCTAAATAGGAAATAATAGAAATTTAAAGGAAAGGAAATGATAACACGAAGTCCTTTAAATAAGTTAGAAAATATTAATGTACATATATTTATTTATATTTTATGCGGAATTTGTTTTACATTGGTAAATTATTCGTGAGCTATTGGTACGGTATTTGATACGGTTTTTTGGTGAATTACATTAAAAATAAATAAGCTAGTTTCAAGCTATGACACAAAATAAAATGCTTAATAAATATTCACAAATAATTATGATAAGTGTTCATTCAAATCAAAGGTATACTGTACCATAAATGAAAAAATGAAGTAGTTTCCCGTTTCCTTCTTCACTTATTCGATTATATAGCTACATCAACCTTTCACAAGTCTATCGAAATGCTAATCATCTTAATAGTGTTAGCTTCATTCTGTTCGCTGTAGGCTATCAGAACAGCAAACATCGTTACTGTCAGAAAAGGTAGTCAAACTAGTGCCGCTTGCTCTAACGATGTTTTATATGAGTCATAGCCATGAGAAAGGCTAGGACAGAGAGTCTAATGCAATAAATTAATGTAGCCTGTCTGTGGGGAAAACCCTGTGTGCATACCTACATGCAGGGAATAGAATTATTATAACTTAAAAGAAATAAAATACTTCATCTTGTAACAAATACTAGGCCTGTATTATTATATAATACCATATTTTATATATATGTACCGAACGAGGCAATATAAACATAAATTGAACGACAGCTACTGTGCGCCTGATTTATTTTCTATCGTAATAATTATTCAGAAATAGTTGCTTATTGCTCAGTTAAATTAAATTCTAAAACGTTTCATGTTTATTAAATTTAAAAAAATGTTGTAAATTGGTAATATACGAAAGTTATTTTCATTGGTTATTTTGTTTTACCATTACAGCAGTAATTATCATACGCAGTTAGTAGCTATACAAAGTAATAATGATTTAATGAAATGATAAACATAAATAGGGTTAAATAATTTATTAAGTGCTTTACGCAAATCCTGAATACTATTTACATGCATAAAATAAACTAAAGATACTGTATAATTTATTATCATTTTTTGTTAGTTTTTTCTCAATTTCTCACGGTGAATCACTCGATAAATAATCATTCACTTAACACCTCATCTTCATTTTCACTAACATTAGATTCTGAGGAGTCATTTCAAAATTAATAATGAGTTTATCCACCTCGATATCAACAAAATAATCCATCTTCCACATTTTTTTCTTTTTGCAGCACAAGTTAAACACAGCGATTACACAACATTACCTCAGCGATACCGTTTTCAAGAAAAAACATTTACATCCACTAATTTTTAAGTTTTGTTACTCCGAGCTACAAATCCTTTTAATTGACACCACACTAGCTTAATTGAATTCAGATTGCGTTGGTATGGAGGAAGCCGTAATACAGTACTGTATGTCCATTTGCTTCAGCCGTATCATCGATTACATATTTGTTAAATTCTTGCTCTTTTTTTTTAACTTCTTCTAAAAGTACAACCTTTAAAAATTTAGAATTAAATGGGATTTGTTTTTCTCTGTCACGATATTATATCCGCTTTGAGCCATGATGAATTCGGGATTTTTTCTAATTTTACACTATAGTTTGGTGCATTATCCATAACAATTACATTATATGGCGGAATTAATCTCATAATCGTAGCAAAACAGTTTCTAAAAAAGGTACCATTCATATTTTTGTTGCACTCAACCTTTTTATTGGATTCGAGAAAAATAATGCACCGTTAAAAAATCCATCTTCATTCCCTGCATAACCTACAACCAAACGTTTTCTTTCGTTGCTTGCCGATTTTATACCGGTTCTTAAACCAGACAGAAAAGTCTCTTTAGATGTCTTAACAAAAGTTTCACATCAAACTTTATCGACTGAACGACCTTCGTTCACCCAAGTTTCATGCAGATAAAAACTTTTTTCCGATTTTCCCAAACTCTTTAATTTATTTCAATTTTTTTCTTCTCCAAATTTTTGCCATCTCTATCAATGATAAAATATTTCTACTTTTTCCAGCATATTTGATACCATCGATAAAATAAGTTTATATAAACTAGCCCGACTAATTTTTGGTAAATCCGAAAATTAACCTGTGACAGCTGAAAGTACCTTATGTGGAAAATTCATTTTTAAAAAATAGACCTGTACTTTGGATTTGACGTATTTTTACTGGAATCGTCAAATTAGCTTAAAACGGGTTTTAACTTTTTCTTTTTTGGTGTGTATATTAACTTATATTTTTACTTCCTCACACGAAATAAAGGAAGTATTGTGATCGCGAAAAATGTCGGTTTTCAGATTTCAACGGATATATCCATTTTGACCATCCCTGAATCCATTTTGACTAATTTTGACATGACGTATTGTATGTATGTACGTATCTCGCATAATTAAAAAACGATTAGCCGTAGGATGTGAAATATTGAATTTAGGACTATTGTAACATCTAGTTTTGCACCTCCGTTTTTGATTGCAATCGACTGAATCAAAAGTGTCCAAAAAAGCTAAAAATCCAAAAACATTTGAATTTTGGACTTTTTCTTAACTGCAGTAATAAGCCTTCATTGAGAGCTTTTCAACGATATATCAAAAGTGGTACTTATTTCCATTGGATCCAGAATTACATTCAAATAAAAGTTTAATTTATGAAATATTTGGGTTTTACATTGGGAAGGCACATCGGTTCAAATCCGACCTACCATCTCCTTTTTTTTAATTTTTTTTTAAGTTTAAATGTATTGATTTATTAATAATTATAATAACCTCTGATTGTAAAAAGATTTTTACAATAAATAATAATTCAATAATAACAATAAAAAAAAATGTATGAAAAAATATCAGGGGTTATTAATGAAATAAAATTTTAAGTACTTTTCAATTAAAAAATAAAAAATATGTATATGTAATTTAATAGGTGTACAAGTAAGTAATGTGGTGTCCACATCAGATTTTTTTCTTTTCAGCTCACAATCTCTCAATACTTGTAATGGATATACCCGTAAATTCAGATTTAAGCGACCCTAATACTTTAATTTCTAAAGTAGAGGGTATTTTTCGCGAAATGTATTGAAAACAATAAGAACTATCGACTTTTCCCCGCTACCTAATATTTTACTTTATGTGTTCAACTACACAGCAAGAAGGGCTGCCTTAGTTATTAAATTTCACCACACTTAAAAACACTTATAAATGGAAACTTAATTTCTAACGCTGTAATAAAGCAAATAAGTCATACATTTCTGTATGATACTTATTTAAACCAAATTAATGACAAAAACAACCTCAAAATAACTTCTATCACGAGCAGTTAACAACGCCACGATTAAAATAACAGTGAAGTTTCACAAGACCAAGTAATCGTTTTTGAAATAAGAGTCCCAATCGTAAAGAGTAGTAACCAATTGCCTGTCATTTTGCAAGGTTTAGAATTTCCTATTCTTTTCCGTATATATATTATTTTTAATTACTACTTTTTTATTAAATATGGTGTAGTGGCGCACAACAAGGATGCGGTTGGTAGTGTGAGAGTAGAATTTCTATAGCACGTAACGAGTGAACGGTCTCAGGTAATGTATCTGTGTTATCACAAATTCTTGTAAGGTATAAAGAGAGAGTTTAAATCGTGATTGTGGCTCTCTGCGAAGGAGAACAACGGTGACTACTTGAGAAAAAAAATTACTGGGTTGATGGTGGCTGTTTGAGATCGAGGATGGTGGTTGTTCGAAGTTATTCTCGAGTAAGGGTGGAAGTGGCTGTATAACACCACCAATCTTGCCTGTGAACGATAGATAAAGGAATAAACAGGGATAGCGATAAAGTGAGCTACCGGCTGTGTGAGAGCGATGGTGTTAACTAGCGATCGGCTGTTTGGGAATGGGGCTATGGATGAGCTCAAGACTACTCATAACTGCTCACACGCCGCTGTCGTTCTTCTACAGCCTCCCTCACGTAACCACTTACCAACGCTCACGGTCTTACAGTTTCTAAGACTCATACTTTTGCAGTAGCACCCTCCATTTTATTTTCACTTATTCCACCTCACTATCGCCCGCTCATAGCTTCCCTCCTTGCTCTTCCTATCATACAGCCCGCCTCCGCGCTCCTTTTTTCCCTCAAGCGTATAAATTCTACGTCTATATACTTTTTTATAGAGATATTCTCTATAATATAGACACCAGTTTAAAAGAAATTTAATGAAAATACGTAAGAACTAAGTGATTAACGTAAGTCTCGTTTCTCTTTCAGCGAGTAACATTACTCAACTGCAAAAAAAATTACATGCGGTGTTCTTCATTGTATATATTATAATACAATTACAATATTCACTTTGTTCACATTGCAGTAGCAATTTTATGACCGACTTGTGGCCCATCATAGTTCACATACACCCTAATTTAGACCACTGTGTATATTATTATTTCAAATAATTAAATGTTATTTCTGATAATTTAAAATTAGAATCAGAAAACTAGGAAAGGCAAGAGCGCAAAATTAAGCAAACATAACGCAACAATATTAATTAAACTGGAAAATATATTTTCTATAAACATTATTTTCACTACAATCAATAAAAAAAGGATTTTCTAAATTTATTAATAAGATTTTTAAAAAAAATACCTTGTGAGGCATTTATTTTAAATAAACATGATAATTGATTTGAAAGTTATTTCTGACTTTCTTAGCATTGTCACTCTAATATTGACACGTTTCAGTGTACCCCCATTCTCAAAACTACTTTTAGAGGTTAAGCTAAAAGTAAACACTTGTGACTAAAATCTTAAGCACTTGTGCTAAAAATAGTTTGGAGGTACTCCGAAATGCGTCAGTGTTAAAAGTAGTTTTGAGAATGGAGGTATTCCGAAACGCGTCAATATTAGAATGGCAGTGCCAGAAAAGGCAGAAAAAAACATTCATATCAATAATAACAATAATCCTAAACGAAATAAAGAATATTGTGGAAAAAAATTAACACGGTATTGATATGTTAGGGATGTAACGATCACTAACTTCTACCTAACAGCCACTTGGCTGAAGTAAATAATCGTACTTGAAAGATTTTGGTGCATAATATGTTTTTCTTTTTCGTTTTTTCTTTCTAAATTAATTTAATCCATTGTTGTACTTGAGACTCTCGCTTTTTCAATGAATTTTATTTTTGTAATCAGAAATTACAGCTTCTTTTAAAACAATTACTGCTTTTTAAGAATAATAATATTAATAATAAATTGCATTGTCAGTTTTTATTTATATGGAAAAATGTTAAAAACAAAGTACGATGTAACTTTTGTTTGTATAAAAACAATAACGATTTGGAAGGCGATTAAAGAATCAGAAGTTAGAAGCGTGAGGTGGGAAAGGGGAAATCTTACATAACAAGGAAACTCTTTTTTTTTAAAGCTATGCTCCTAATTCATAGAATGATGTGTGATGCATATCCTTGAGTTTTCCCCTCAACTGCAACAAGAAAAACTCTTGTAATTTCTCCCCGTAGAAATTTGGTGGGGGGCGAGTACTAACAAGCCTATAACTGAAAGTAGACAATGCGCGTGCAGGTCAGTTTACTGTGTAGGTCCAGCTGACACGTTCTGAAGTTCGACGACCTACAACAAACTTGTGTTTATTCATCGTTAAAATTATTTACAGGTAAGATTGATGATGGTTTAAAAATTATTATACATTATTAATTTTATTCACAAAGTATTAACAGTTTGTATTAATTTTATTAGTAGTAATTTCAGTCAGTAATAAATAAATAAATAATGCGAACATAAGGGATTGAGTAAATTTTAATAATTTTTATTAATTATAATTTTTATAATCGAAATACAAGCTAAAATTCGGAACGTACTCTTATGAAGTAAATATAATAGAAAGTGCGTAAATATTACAAAATAATTCCAAAAGATCGAGTCTGAGTCTTATCAATAATCTGAATTGATAAAGAAACACTACAGCACGGTTCAGAGATACAGTGTTGGAAAAACGATTGTGAATAAAATGTATACTTTGTGAGTTAAAACGTATCAGAATTTTAGTGCTTGCCTTTCCTGCAGGAAGTAAACAGTTCAAGATCAGGCCGAACTGGTTAAATTTTAATTATAATTTTAAGTATGAGTTTCTTTACGTTTACACTTTTTTACATATCATTCGCCTAATGATGACACTGAATTAAACTGAATGTATAACAGTTATGATCGTTGTCTACTATTCAATTAAAATTCACTTTCTCATCATAGGTAAGTTATTTAGCTAATAAATAATCGATCTGCTGATAATTTACCAGATATAAACCGTCATTAAGCGGTACTGCACTATGCTAACAGAGTTTATTTTTATTCATTTTAACATACTGGATTGTAGTTTGGTACAGTATGAATTTTTTTTTCATAAAACATTGACATACTTCTGAAAATTATGTTCAGATAAAAGTTAGTATTTTCTGTTCTATTAATTAGTCAACAAAAGAATCGTTCTACAGAAGTTTAGACACAACAGAAAACAATTTAGTCAAACCTGATGTAATACTTCCCGTTACTATGCTCTTTATAAGACAGATTGTATAAGAATCTCTCATATATTTATTGAGGTATGGCGCTCGATTTTAATTGTCCACTAATTTGTTTTATTTGGCCTAGATAGAAATTGCAGGAATGACTATTTTTATTTGCGCTGCTATAAGCATATCTTTTTTTTATATTTATCGGAAAATAAATTTTTATCTATTGTCTCTTACTTTCTGTGAAAGTAAGTGAATCTGTGACTCAATGGAGCAATAATAATAAAAAAAGGTTTTCATTTATGGCAACGTTTACAAAACAAAATAATAAGTGAATACAGATGGAAAAGATTCAAAAAACTAGTTTAGTAAAAGATTCATTTTACTACTTTAGTAAAATGAACTCTTGTGCAATCAGAGTAAATTTGTTTTAAACATTTACAATAATTTACTCTTTAGTTATCAAACCGTTAGAGGAGTGTTTCTGAAGATTATTTCTGTGAATAGTAAAAAGAAAATTTCTGAACATTTTAAAAACTGATTTCTGCTCAGGAAAAGGGAACAATAAAGTATTAAATTAAAATTTTTAATTTAATCCTAATATTTTATTATTATTATTTAATTGATTTAGAAAACATAAAAAGTGTTTAATTTTGGGTTTTTGTTGTTATCATCTCTTCTATTTTAATTTTTCTTAAAACTAAAATCGATAATTAGAAAATGATGTAAATTTATTATGTAGAGGAGGTAAAATTAGTTGTCAACAAAATTTAACAAAATAAAAGATAGTTTAATGCTTAAAGATCAATTAAATTACTAAGAAATAATTTCATTAAAATCTTTTCTTCAAACAATATGGCAATAAAATATATCTACTTTTTTATCTAGTATTAATATAAAAAAAATTTCTAAGTTCATCGCACGCGTGCGTACTTGTATGTGTAGACTAGTACACACGCGCGCGTGTGTGCGTGTGTAAAATTATTTTATTTTACCCGGAAATGGTACTGAAAAGGAAAATACAGAAAGAATCAATTTTACCAAGAATACATTTGGATTGTTCACTCGATAATTAGCCTACTAAGAAATATAACATTTCGATTCAAGTTTTCCTTATTTATTTGCACCGGTATTCTCCGAAATGATAATTTAATTTAAAAAATGTTTATTCAACATAGATTAATAATTTACAGAGAATTTTTATTTATATTTCATTCAGAAAAATTGTATTATTTTCTTCGTTATTTTTGTTCGGTAAAGTACAGTAAATTTTTCAATGAATTATTAAGTACTGGTTTAATTCAAGGATCTGAGTTTGATATTTGCAGGAGTTAAAAAAATTTGTTATGAACTGTTTTTAACAATACAAAAGAGTCATTTTAATGTATCCAAGGCCGATGAAATTATATACACCATCTGATAATTGCGTTTAATATATAGGACTAGTACGCCTAATGCAGTCCATCGTTAATAGACATCAATCAGAGAAATGACAGTCAATAATCGTCTTTCTGATGCTACTTACACTGAAGTAAAGCCAACCCGTGATTGCGAAGTCCACATCTTTGAAGGTTAACCAGTTTTTATTACTTATGAAATTCATTTATAAGTGAATTTATTATATAAAACGTAAAAAAATGTAGTAAAAGTAAATACCATAATTTATTTTATTATGTTCCTTTAGTTCAACTTTCTTAACTATGTAATTAAATTTATTAAAATAGTCGATCTACATGTTTTTTCCTGGCTAAAGTGTGAAATAGTTTTTTTTTTAATATTACTTGTAACTGTTCACTCACTATTGCTTGTGTTTACGCAACGAAAGTTTTTATCTTGCAACTTATGTCACCATAAAAATCACACAAGCATGCACGCGCGCACACTCACTAGCGCAAAAAGTTAGCGAAATATCTACAAAACAATCTCAGTTTTGTAGCCAAAAATAGCTAACTAAGAAAGCCCTAAAAAGAAATTAATCGATAACTGAGCCACTAAAAACTATTTAAGAATGCAGTATTCCAGGTTAATTATTATACAGCTTTGAATACTAGATCGTGGATACCGGTGTTCTTTGGTGGTTAGGTTTCAATTAACCACACATCTCAGGAATGGTCGACCTGAGATTGCACAAGACTACATTTCATTTACGTTCGTACATATCATCCTCATTCATCCTCTGAAGTAATATCTTACGGTGGTTCCGGAGGCTAAAAACGGAAAAAGAGAGGTTAATTTTTGCCAAGTAACCGACTTGTGGGCTATAATATTCAAACTCTGACATGAAATAAACTTTTTACTTATTTGTAAAGCATGAGTATGTAAAGCTTTCTAAAATATATTAAGAAGGAAAAGCAATTAGGCATTCATACATTTTATAATTTTTTCAGTACTATATCTCTAAATAAAACTAAACCTTTAACGTTTAATTAATTAAAACTTTTTTAATTTAACCTTTATTCATCAGTTCAATGCATACTTTAATATATATGGCAAAATTTTAGATTTGGCTTTCTTCAGTAAAGAGGAAAAATTAAATTCAAATCTTACATTTTACTAAATCATCTATTTAGCAGGTACATAAATATATATATATATATATATATATATATATTTCCAACGTACAGTAACTTCAATTATAGTTCAGCAAATGGTTTTATAAAATTATTATAATAGATAGAGATTACGTTTGAAACTATCATTAATTGGTACTCGATGGCCAATGTACTCCTACATAAGTAGAAGAAGCATTCGATCCAACATTTATAAAGCTAACAGTTTCACAGATAAGTTGTCATGACAACTGATTGGTGATGATGAAAATAGAATCGCCTACTTACCTTAATAAATTATATTTCATGAATTATGTTTTCTCTAAATATATTCCATAAAAAAACTTATTACTTATAACTATAACTAACTTTAACTAACTTATTACTACAGATTTTATATTTATTTATTATTTTCATTCATTGGTTCTATCAAAATTGCTGTGGAATGGGACTTATTTAAGTATAATAATTAAGAAATTATTTAATAGCTCGATAAATATTATACATAACAAACATTACACAATCATCAAAATCATTGTCAGTAATAATAACTGTATTTGTGAATCAATTAATATGACTTAAAGTATAAATGGTATTTTACAGGGTCACTTAAGCATGTTGAGTTATTACTGGATTAGAATCTCTGTAATTGACAGCCATATGTTATTCAAAGGGAATATAAAATAACATTAAGAAATAGAAAGGATTTAATTTCATGTTTCTTAATTAAAATTATTTATCTTAATTTACAAAATATTAAACTTTGTAATAATATTTTATAAACGATTAAACAGACTACAATTTAATCGGCATAATTTGTTTAGGATGATTTATCTTCATTCCTAATTTCGTATATTACAGGTTAGATATTTTCAGAAGGTACAAATTATAAATTATTTGAAATAGAAGTGTTCTACTACAGTATCTTTACAGGTGGATTCATATAATTATCGTAGTCGTATTCATCGTTTGATTATTATTTACAGTTTTACTAAAATAATTGATTTGATACTTTTTTTCATAATGTATATTTTTATGTTTTTAATTCATCTTAAAACTGTTTAGTAAATATGCTAAAAGAACCTATTTATTATTATAAATTGTTTCTTGACCGTTGGCATTTTATCGTTATTTATCACCCTTCAGGATTTCTAGATTGTTCTAGTTTTTGCTAGTATCATCAGTAATAAAAACACCATGTTTTGGAGGACCGGTTGAAATAAACTTAGATGACAATTATTAATTACTGTACTTTAAAATTACATCTCAATTAGAACTATTTAGTTTCATATTGGCTCAATTCAACGCTCTGATAAATCTATATTTTCGCTGACAGAGAGCAACAAGATGCTAACATTTAAATTGAATTTTATACTTTATTATGAAATTAAATAAATTTTAATTTAATATTCCCAACTGAAGATCCGTTTAGTACATCGATCATTAATCATCCGACCAAATTTGGACTTAGAAAACACAAACGAGAAAAAGTATTATTGTATTTGACCGTATATATTGAAGCATTTTTGTTTTAAAATCGATTTTTAGAATAGCCAATTCAAATTAACTGTTTGGGATTGAGGCACGCACGCGCGTACGTTTGATACTTTCCCTTACTAAAATTTGGGAAAAATTATAAAGCCAGTTTTTGCTCCAAATCTTTCCTCAAGTCACTCCACCACACTTCTTAGTAACTATTAACTTCTGTTTAACTACTTCTATATACACCTAGAACGTATATTTAAGCTCCATTTCATACTAGAGAAAAAATTATGCAGAAGATAAGTCTGATATTAAAATGACATTGTAAAAACTCTAATTGATGGTGTCTGTATTTTTAATAACTTCGCATAGTTTTTCTTTTTCGATTCAAGACAAAGAAGATGTGATTAATACCAAGCAAAATTGTAATATAAATTTCTCCAGCTAGAAAAAAAATTAATATAAATAATGTTTAAGAAAACACTATTTTTATTAAATATTAGATTTAGGAAAACCATACAAATTTCAGAGAATAGTTTTGTAAAAGAAAAATGTATTAATAAAACGAACTTAAATTTTACAAGCCCTAGTTAAGAGTCTAAAGAACAAAAATTCTGGACGCTCTGCGGTGAACAAACGGTAATAACCTTCCGTAAGCACGTATATAGTTCACAATTTTTGTATCACGGATCATGATATCAAATATTTGATTCATAAATATCCTGGAAAATTATAATATTAATAGTTACAATTATAACGTAAAATTTACGTGTACTTATTCTTAATGTAAATAGCTCTAAAACTAAGAATTCTCAACATATATTTCTTTTGTTTATTATAAGGATTTTAGTAATTTTATAATCTAGAATGAACAATGTTTTTCAAATAATTGGAGAATTATATAATTAGAGTTATTTATTTTTGTCATAAAATTTGCTACAGGAATAGCTGAAACAAAAGTGTTGCGTTATGTTAGGAGAGTAAATTAAAAGATACCGTTTTTATCGAGCGAAAAAGGGATTATCCACGAATATAATCTGTATTAATACTTAAATTTCACTTTTTAGGGTTAAAAACTTTAATTTAACCGAATATTTATTTCTAACTCCTCCTTAGTATTTATCCTATTTGGAAATTAATTATGTAATGAAATTTATATAATACAACAAATTTACGTTACATAGAATATACCTTTATCGTAATGTCAATGTAAACAAGATATACTTTCTCAAAAAAAAAGGCTTCTGTATGAATTTTACAAAAATGATCTAGATCAAGGCTATAAAAACTATAATAGTGGATAATCAATCGCTCGCCTGCATGCAGTTCATTCACGGTAAATTAAATTCATCGGACAATTTATATAACCTTATTTAAAAAATATAATAAAGTCATTAAAAACGATTTTCTATGCATTTAAACTAAAATATTTATTAAAACATTAAATATGCTTGAATGATAAAAAGTGAGAATGACCAGGAAGCGATTCTGGTTGAGGCCACTATCTGACTAGAAAATATCTTTTATTTCTTCCCGCATACTCTTAAGAGCGACCTTCAATCGTTCACGATAGTGTACTTACTGATATTTTTTAAATCCACATCACCAATTTCTTTAAGAAGTATATTGTTTCAGTCTGTAAACTAAACTTTATTATTACATCGTAGGTAGAATAGTTTTCAGAATTATCATTTGCAAAAACACATAAGTTAAGAGACAATTGTTTTTTGTACATTATTTACAGTTATACAGAGTGTGTCATGAAGTTTTCTCGCGACTTTCACAATCTATTCTATTCGTGAAAATAATAAACAAAGTTTATATAAACATATTTCTAAAATGCTTCGTTTGCGAGTTACGGCTAGTGAAAAATTTCGCTCGGATTTTAGCTACCCCAGTGAAATAAGGTCGTACTGAAATTTTTACAACGTTAATTAAGGAGCAAAATTAATGATTGCTTATAGTTTTTGACCTGAAAAATTGAATAAAATAGGTCTCAGAACTGTACCTGCATTATGTTTTGAGAAATCTGAGGTAAAAACCAATAAATTGGGGTAAAATCCCTGCTTTTTATGTTTGACACAATAACTTTGTTAAATGGGTAATAAACACATAAAACTTTAAAATAAAATGCAGAAAATTTAATTTTGAACAAAATGGTTTAAGAAGAGTTGAATAAAACGAAAAAAACTTCGAATTTTATTTAAAAACAACACTTTTACTACATTTGTTAGAAAACTACTTATTTAACGTAAACAAAAACCAAATTCTGTTTTGGTGATGTAAAAGATTTGTAATAACAAAATTTCCTGTTAAAAAATTAAAAAAAAAAACGGAAATTAAACAACAATTTTAAAATTAAAATAAATAAATAAAAAAAAATTACCTGTAAAATATTTTTTTATTAATGACGGAAATACAATGAATTATTTGAAAAATGATTACTCCAAAGGTGGCAGTAAAATTAAAGCAGCTGATCAACAATGCGCAATACTGCATTAGTTTTAAATCATTCTGTAAGGTACATTAAATATATCGGTTACCGTGAACTGTGCTGTCGTTAATGAAGGTTTTTTGTGACTTGTAGCTTGAAAGTTTACGGTTTCCCGTTGAAGTAATGTCAGATATATTTACAACAGAGGATTACGTTGATTATGATATTCATTTTGGGTGTGTGTAATTATAATGCTACCTCTGCTGCAGTAGAATATTAAATCCGTTTTCCGAATCACAGGATTCCAGATCCCCAAAAAATTAGCGCGATTTTTCGCAGTCTTCGGGAAACAGTTTCGCTACCTAATAAGCGTACCACCTACGAATGATCTGTCCAATACGACACAGTTATTGATGTAATTATTATCGATTCAGTTCAGCACTGTCCAGGCTTCAGTATACATTGTCTTTCTAAGTGAATCGGAGTTTCACATTCGATGGTATGAAGGACACAAACAAAACAAGTTTTATCCTTACCGTAAACAGCCGGTTCGACATCTACACCCAGGAGACGGTGCGCTTCTCTTGGAGTTCTGCAACTGGTGAAATATAAATCGACGACTCTAGTAATATGTTTTCCGACAAGAAACATTTTCTCGATATGAAGTCAACAACTTACGCAATGCGTATACACGAGCAAAGTAAATCCTCATGAAGTGGTGAAAGGCAATTTTCAATACCGATTTAGCGTCAATGTATGGTGCGGTCTTCTTCGGAACCAGCGGTTTAGACCGTTCATATTACCTGGTCGCTTAAATGCAGAGGTCTACTTGCACTTTCTTCAAGAAGAATTGCCCAACTGCTTGGAGATATTGCTCTAGCGCCAAGACACAAAATATACTAAAGCACGATAGCGCGCCTCCCCGTTTTACTTGTGCCGTTTTCATTCTCTTAAATCATCATTTCCCTAAGAAATGGATCTTTCGTGTAGATCCACATTCCTGGTCCCGAATATCTATCACCTTTGAATTTATGCGGTCTGAAGAAGGATGAAAAATATTGTATGTAAAACGAAAATATATTCTGTGAGGAATTAATTACCCGCATTTATGGTTGCGGTTGAGCAACTTGAAGACAGCCCTGAAGAACTAGAAATAGCAACAAAGACAGCACAGAAATGTGCCAACAAATGTGTTAAAAATGGCGGGCTCATTTTTTATCATTTATTATAAACTGGTACGTTTAATTCACTTTTGTCTAGTGTATTTTTTCTAAATAGAATTCGAATTTTTCTAACAATTCTTTGTTTTATTAAACTTTACTTACACCATATTATTCAGAATTTTTGGACAAATTTAGAATCTTTGGTAGACATGACCGGATTAATTTTGAATCTGGCAATTTATCAAAGTATCAGATCCTGATCTAGAATTTCTGATTATTGATGGCTATTCAGAGAATAAGTGTGACCCAAATGTGAGAAATATGAAAAAGGACTGTATGAGTATTTTCTCAAAATAACTAGCAAATTTGATATTTACTGTAAAAGAAATATAATATACTTATAACGAAAGAATCTGGATTCTTTAATGTCATGATGTCGGACTAGATGATTGGATTAATGAAGAACTATAAAAAAAAGGTGATTATTTTTTTCAGATAATTTATTTTCTGAAAGATGAAATTAATACGCTCAAGGAGGAATACAGTCAATTAAGAAATGTAATCGAAAGTATGAATCAAGCTCATGTTAATGTTGTTTCAGTGTCTGTGATGACTTGCCTGGCGGATTATCAAACTGATGTTCAACTGTTGACTGGCCAGACCCGAACTACAGTAACACCTAAAAAATCGAGGCAAATCTTAAAATAATAATCAGAAGGAAGACCTTCGTAATTTTTCTAAAAATAATGCCAAACAAAGTGATGAACTTAAATCCAACACAAACTCGGTGGATAGGAGTGCTAAGAAGTTGATGAACGGTCCTAGAATTGACCGAATTTCTGAGAACTTTATTACGAAGCCAAAAAGAAGAGCCCTTTTTGTAAGTCTGTGCTTACGAAATATTTAACACCCTGAATTCGTTGTTTAATCAAGGAGAAATATTCATTGGAATCTCTGCTGCGTGAAGATAACTGGAAGTAGACAAATATAATTCATTCAAGTGTCTGTTGAGAACATGAAAAAGATAACTGGCTGAAGAGAGCTCTTGTCCTTCCGTTCTTGTAAAACTACGGGATTACAGCCAGAGTCATTATAATGTAACAAGCAACGAAAATAATTATTGGTTTCAAGGAGGAGACCAAACACTTAAATCAAAATCCTTAAATTTAGTCCAGTGTTTTATATCAGAACGTGAGGCTGCAAACAAAAGTGATGAATTTTTGTGACTATAGCCAGCAACATGTGCGTCCTGCTACGGCAGTCATAATATTTAATAAAGTATTGATGGATATATATATTATACATAATACTATTAAAATACTGATATAACGATAGATAAATTGTCATTAAATCGTATAATAGGAAAAATATGTAAAAATGTTATCATTGAACTCAAAGATTGAATGAAAGTAACAAAATTGTGGTTTTGCAAGTAAATGAGATTACCGTGCTTCAGAATTAAAAACGATTGTTAGATTCATTTCAGTTCATGTAAGGTGTTTCACAATGAGTAGCAATTTTTTTGAATTAACAATTCATGTTCATTAGTATTTTATTCATTTATCTTGAGTGTGTATATATATATACATCCACTGAAAAATATAAAATAATCTTTATTTTACAACTACTTGTTTAATAAAAGACTACATTAAATATTTACAGAAGGTTATATCATTCAACGGATATGAAGAAGTAAAAATATTTAATCTTAAATTTATTTGTACATAATTATTACAAGACATGGCAGTAACTTTTGATTGTTCATGATGAACATTTTTCTGAAGCGGAATCTACTGAATTATAAAAATATATTTAAATAAACCGATTTTTCTGTGTACAGAACAAATTTTAATTTTGTACATATCCTTTTCTTTTTTATACTGGTAAAAATAATTAAATTTATAAATTATAAAAAATTTGCTTCGTCGCTTAATTAATAAAAAAGATTGAGTTTTAGTTTAAAAATACTCTTTCATTTTATTTCAAAAGATCATGTAAAATGAAAAATTAACTATAGATATATGCTTGGTTGTGCACTGAAATACATCAAATTTTAATTTTTTAGATGATAGTTTTAATAATATCAAAATAGACTGAGCTGATAGCCAGTCCTAAATACCCGTTATGAATGTGACAACTCAGCATATATTAAAATCATTTTTTTATTCAGTTCTTGTATTGACGTAAGTATATTTTAAATAACTATAAAATATTAAATATATTTTTAAATATTCTTAATAATAATTATTAATAAATAATCTGCACCCTTGTAATAATGGTTTAATTAACATTAGATCACTTTTTGGCAGGACACATTGCTTTAATAAATCTCTGCTATGAACGTATATTATCTAGTTTTCAGCATAGCTTTCTACAATCGTATTTCTATATGTATTGCAGATTTTTGTTATCTTTCATTTCGAATCTAGGATTACAATTTTATTATAGATAATCTTAAATTTAGAGATCTTTATACTCAGGTTAGAAGAAAGCAGGTTGAATTAATGAATAATTTTTAATAACTGTTGTTTATTTATTTAGATAGGTACTGGAGTAAGGAATATGATATTCTACATATTTTTTTTATAGTCTATACCGGTTATAGAAAATTAAAAAAATCTACGGGTTGAAAGTTTATATTTCTACAAAATAACAACAGGGATTCCTGCTAACACAAATCTATCTTTCATATACCCATATACTAGAATTTACACACATCGTATACCTACATGTTGCTTTTGCAACTTCACCTTTAAACATTCGGCAACAGATCTGATGATGGTTACGTTTAGGCTTTACCCGACAAACCAGTGAGCGTGTATTTTGTTGATGTACGGAGATACATCTTGGTAGATATGAGTGAGTGTGTTTGTGTGTGTGCACGCGCTCGTCACTGCAAATCCTGAATGCCTATTCTGATTCTCGGGAAATAGATATGAAACTATTTGTTTCATCTGCGCGAGTGGATCTAGCTTATTTATTACAGTTAAATGAACAATAGTAGCAGACAATAGAAATAATATTTCTGGGTTAAAAACAGAAATTTTATCAAATTTTACATTCCCCGTTATTAAAGTTATGAAATTGGAAGATATAATCTTTTGGTTCGCCAAAATTAATTTTATTTATTTCCTCATCGAGTATCTCGCTCATAATTTTCAGTTATATTAGTAGATAATTTATTTTTTAATTGAAATATAATATGTTTTTCGATTACATGTTAATAGATAAATTTTATTTTTACATTAAAAGACACCTTTATTAATAATATAAAGAATGATTCAAAAAGGACTTCACGATTTTAACTGCCAAATATGGGGTAGCGAAAATATTCATAAAACTTTATAGTACATTCGTGTTAGTGATGACGGTCAATGTTTTTTGCACCCTAAGAAAATAAAAGCTCTACGGCCCGTTCTTCTTTCAGGAGGCAACCGTAAACGGTATCGTTTATCCGGACATGCTTCAAAATTTTTTAGTTCCTCATTTAAACGATGATGACCCATATGGACGCCATAACTATCAGCAAAACGGGAATCCACCTCACCATCTCGTAGAAGTCCGAGATTTTATTGATACTCGATCGGGTTTATGTACCTTTGCCTGCTGATCATGCTGAGCTTTTAAAATTGTGTAGTTCTTTTTGAATCATCCTTTACTGTAGTCTACGTCTCCAAAAAATAATGAAGAAATTAAAGAAATTTGTACCATTTATTATTAACAACACTACCGATTAAAAATCCGATTCGAATTCCGTCACCAAACGTTTTAAAACGTCTTCCCGCGCTTAGATATTAAATGCACTTTATGCGCAATTCCTGACTGCTACCATAAAGAACTCAATTCTACTTATGCTGTTTATAGAATTGAAGAGCACAATTTAACAACGTTTCTTTGATAGTTTGTAAGAAATGGAAAACAAAACATATTATTTACATAAAAATTAGTGCAGTAAATTTGCTAGAATATATTTTTTAATTACTTCGTATACTAATATTTTAATCCTTCTCAAGATTTTTTTTTTATTAGACGTTAATTTAAGTTTGTTAAATATATTTTTCATTTATCTATTTTCCCCTTTTTTATTTTACAGCCAAAAGAAGAAAGCTATACAAAATTAATAAATCAGTAAAAATATAATTAATTAAATAACTAGTAATTAAATAGAATTAATTATTAAAAAGTCTCTTTATTGGTTCCATGTGATAAATTATTTAAAACCTTTCAATTAAGTTTCGCAACAAATTTCCACAGATAATCTGAGATAGAGAAGCTAATAAATGTATTATTACGTTATTCTGATTACAAGCGTTGATGAATAATTGCATCTATTTCACGTCCCATTTCAGACGCAACGATTTTATATTCTCTTGCATAATCATTCCGTTCCCCCCTCTTTTACAAGGTCCCTCGCGACAGGAGATAAGCCCAGATTGTTTCTCGATTTCACATTCACTTTAACTGTTCATTAACAATGCCTCTCTTACTCCATTCACATCCTACACTTCAAGTTTCTTATTCGCTCTCCTCTCCTTCTACGAGTTCGCTTTTAGCTCTTGTGGCACCCTCCTTTCTTCATTAATATCTGCTTTATATCTCTGGATCAACATAACGTAACCGAACTGCTTATTTGTTTGTTTACCAGCTCGAGGGTAAGATAGTGGAATTGCAAACTATAAAATCCTGACCCACTAAAAATCAGACAGAATAATCACTATGATTATTACTTTACTCTCCGGGTTTTTTATCTGCAGTTATTTTACATTTAATTTCTTACTTAAAAATAAAATGCGTAATTTAGCTTTCAAACTCTAGCGTAAAATCGTGTGAAATAAATTAGGCGTGATGAAACAACTAAAATATTTTTGAAAGCGTTGAAATAAAGGATTGTTATGCGCGTTATTTTTGTTAATGTTATCTGTAATTTAGTAACTAGTTTGCTGTAAAACTATGAAAATTTGTATCTACTTATTAAATCCAAAACATAGTTCGATTAACAGTGCACAACCACTTGTCTATCACTCTATCAGTGCACATAATATTCATCACAGATATTGCTTGTTGGTGTTAAATTTCTTGGCCTCAGAAAAACTCTTTCTATAATCAGAAACTAATGGCGGCACGGAAATGATACGGATGTAACTGAAATTATTAAAATGCTAAAAAGAACTTAAGAATAATATGCAAAATATGTGGTACATAGTAATAATTATAATAAAATTTAATTCAGTTTGAAAAGAAATATCTTTGAGACACAAGTCTAAACCACTACCAAAGTTATTTTTTTGTCGAACATCAGAGAAAAAAAGCTAAGGTCAAGTTAACGATAGAAACAAAATTAAAATATGTTGAAGTACTGGGTTTTTTTTTTTTAAGTAATACGTTCATTCATAATAATTGTCTTTTACTTAACTTTTTTCTATCAGATTTTATATACTAAATTAATAATAATGTGTTCAATTTTTTAAACAATATTTATTAAAACTTAATTGACTTATATTTGTGGATTGTTTAATTTCTTTATTTCATAATTCTCTGTTTATACCATAATGATTTTATTATTGCTATAATTCTAATGTTTTTTATATAGGGTTGAATGAACTGTTATTTATATTAAGAAGATTTTTAAGTATAAAAAGTACTTTTTAATTTCATCAGAACAGGATTTTGTTGTATTCTGTTTATGCAATGTCAGAGAAAGTGAACAAGTTTCTCACACTCATCAAGGTGATGTATCATTGCCACTTTGTAATTACAGTACATTATAAATAGAGGAAACTATATCTTCCCACGCAATATTCATACGTGTATATTTTTTCTTGTGTACATTTATAAAACAAAATTAGAAATCTTTTTCGGTCTGTTGTAAATTATCAAACTATATTTTTACAACAAATAATTTGTTCTATCGTCGAAATAAGATAAATTAAAACATCGAATAAGAAAATTAATTTTTATCAAATTTAACTAGTATGATACAATATTTTCAGCTGCAAATAAAATAATTAATTCCAATGAAATATAACTAAATTTGATTGGAATATGGTAGATTGGATTTAAGCGTACATGTTTTGAAAAGCGTTGCAAATAAGTTTCACGTTATATAACTCTCTATTAAATAGAAGACATTATAATTTTATGTAATTTTGCATTTCAGACTTGTTAAGCTTAATTATTTAATTACTAATTTAATATTTTACTTTAAAAAAGTCTTATATTAAAATCTTCACATAATCATAATATAAAAAAACAATTTTTATAAAAATTGTACAAATTTTTATAAAAAATTATTATAAAAATGTACAAATATTTATTTAAAGCACTAGAAAAAATGTAATATTTAACCGATCTGTTATTTATTTTGCCACAGAAAATTTTTATATTTAAAATGTTTATAAAAGTGAAATAAAATATTGTTATAGCAAGTAAAACTTAAATTCTCTTTACTATAAGATAAAAAATAGCTACTTGCATTATTTACGGAGGTATTTTATTAATAGAAGTTGAACCTCAGATAATTACTTAACTGATAGCTTCAAGATAATTACGGGGATCAAATTTCACTACTAAGTTTTTGTAATTAGTTGATCGATAGAATATTTACATACTACCTAAGTATGTAAATGGATTTATAGTATAATATACTATAAAGTAAGTTATATATATTTTATTCATACTTCTTAAGAATTTTAAGGTCAAGGACCCAGATATAACGGTCTGAATGGTAAATAAATAACGTAATTGCAATTACGGTAATCTTTCATAGAAATGAAGAAAAAACACATACATACATAAAATTTAGGAATAGATGAAATCAAATGACATGTTGAAAAAATCTCAAAAGTGCTTAAATTTCAGTGAATTGTTATTTATCTTCTAACAATATTTTTTTTTTTAAAAATCATCCTGAAATTTTAAATTTTATTTATAGTAAATAAATTTTGCAAAAAAAAAAAGGTTTCCTCGATCTCTATAAATATTTTACTAATAAACAAAAAATGACAATCAACATATCTATTAGTTATAATATTTATTATTTCAGTGTTTATAGCTGTATCTACTATAATAAAGTATTTATATTTAAATTTCAGTTACACTAAATTACCAATAGACGGATTGTAAACATATATTAAGTATTTTCTTCGAATTCCAGGATATTTATGAAAAACCTTTTTTTCATAGAAAGTAAAATATTTAGGTTAAGTAGATATATACTGAGGTTACAAAAGAAATTAGAATTTTCTAAGTAATTTGTATTTAAACTAAAAATGTATTCTTTTTAAAGACGTACTGTCTACGAAAATGAGCTTCCAAAATCTTATAATAATAATAATATAATATAATATAATATATTATAATATAATATATTCAGAATATTGTGGTTTATCAGTGGTGGCTGCAGGTGTTCCTTATTCGTGGAAAATTATCAAATAAAATACCTGCTCTACCTTGATACAACTTCAAGTATACTTATACATAAGCTCGCAAATACATACACAGAAACACATGCGCGCACGCGCACAGTCCTTCTCGTTGTTTCTCTTTCATTCTTTCTTTCTCAGTCTATCTATTTATCTGTCTACCTGCTTATCTATCTAACTATCTCACAAATATTATACTCGCATAATGCGATTATGGGAGTCTGCATTATGCGGTAATATGCAGTACAACAATATTGTGCATGAAATAATAATATCATCTATGTAATAGATGAGTGCTCAAATTGCCCTTCAACTTGCACTTAATATTTCCTTTCACTCTACAGAATATTTAAGTATCGTGAACTCATTAAATAGTATAACAGAATTAATTATAATAATTAGGAAGTTGAACAAATTATAAATAAAAATACCAGTGAGGAAGAAAACTGTTATTTAAAAAATTAACCCTAAACGTACGAACAAGAAACAAATTTTATTAAAGTATACTAATTAATAAAAGATTTAATGTAGAAAAATAAACTTTAATTAAGAGTCATTTACTCATCCATTCGTTTTATTAGTTATCGTTAATTATTCCTTCACAATTTACATTCTCATAAGTTTTTAAGATTTACGACTCAGGTAGGTGTTTTGAAATAAATAAAAGTTAAGCATATTCATGCGCTATGTTATAGATTCTGAGGACTTCAATCTAATTAATTCGAAGTAATTTTTGGAATTTTATAAAAATTAAGAACGAATTTGATGCTATCATTTCATTGAAATAGCTGAGGAAGTTATTACCGGCGAGCAGAATATTGTTGCAGAGTTAGCTAAATATTTTTTCTCTGAAAAACGATTCTGGTAACAAATTTCTGGGTCTACAGGAAGAAAGTAATCTACAAAAAAAATAATGATGTATATCCATAGGAACAATAACAGGAATACATCAAA
Organism: Lycorma delicatula; assembly: GCF_047948215.1. NCBI lineage: Eukaryota > Metazoa > Arthropoda > Insecta > Hemiptera > Fulgoridae > Lycorma > Lycorma delicatula. The sequence continues at coordinate 259,770,081 of NC_134455.1, read as the reverse complement.
TTTTAAAAGTCGTAAAATCTGCAAAAATAGAATGAGATGTTGGCCGAGACAAAGTACTGTCATAGTACTGTCTATGCTGATGTTTTTAAACCTTAAATCAAATTTTTAACACCTCACTTGTTTTCGGTTTGCATTCTGACTTGTGGAAGTCAGAATGCTTTTTATCAAAGGTTACACCAACACCTAAAGGGAGTATATCTCAAGGTGTTACTAATTTTAAACTGAACTCATTTATTAGATTCCGGTTAAACTCTGGGAAAGATTTACTTTAATTCCTTATTTTCTCAATGATTATCCATAAATGTCATCTAAACAACACGGATCTGTCATAAGAAGACTAAAAATTTAGTAGTTTTGTAGACATCAAATTATATTTAGCGAATTCATTACACCAAATCAAACAGGTTGATGTTCTACATAAAGATTTCAGTTTGGCCTTTCAAAAATTAACCGTGGAATTTTTCGTGAGAATAACTACAGGTTTTGTTGGAAATTCAGTTAACTTTTTTCAACCGTATTTAAGGAATTATTAAAAATTTTCATTTCTTCAGAAGAGTTCATTGTTCCTTCCGGTTTACCACAGAGTCAAATTTCACCAAAGAGCCCACTTTTCGTTGTGCGTATTATTTACATAATGATAGCAGTACAAAACAGTCAAATCGTAATTCACGGTGATAATATTTAAAATCTTACAAAATTAGGCTAATGAATGTCACGAGATTGCTTTTTCTTACCGAAGGATTTGAACATAGTTTTCGAACGATTAGCTTCTAATAAATTCTTTATTAACGTACTCAAATATAAATAAATTTAGTTTCAATCTTCTCAGGTACAAGAAAAATCATTGATATCTTTTGTACGGATAAATATTTTGGAATTAGTTGGCCAAATAAGAGTCCTGGAATAATTTTTCTCAAACATCTAACTTTAATGGCAATGTTAATATATAACGGCAAGGATGTCCTTGCTATAGTCTAGGTCGATCATTGACAATTCTTAATAGATTTTAAATGTTAAAAGAATTTTCATTAGTCCGGTCTTGTTTGGAGTGTCTCCGCTGTAGGAGTCCAGTTTATAATCTGTATTACGTAAACTGAAAACGTACAATGAATATTTCTACGATTTCTTTTCTTACCTATTTAATTATTTTGAATTTTTTTTAAAAGCGCAGACTGTAGGTGAATCTCATGCTATTATTATATAAATTTGATATAATTTGCTATATATATGAGGATATATGCTACATTAACTGAGGATTTGCAGCCTCCTAAACTCATTAGAAGGGTTTTTTCTTTACAAAGAATGTCATTAGAAAGACAAATAAAAATAACAATCAGACTCATATTTTTGTGTAGTTTTGAACTTCGACTGATAATAAAAATTGTCAGGCGTAATATTGTATGATTATATGCTTAGTTTTTTTTCTAAATTAACGTTTGATAATATCATCGATAGTTATAAAATGGTTAGCCTTTATATTAAGTCCCTTACTAGGACTTGCCCCAGTAAGTAAATTTGGCATAAAATAATTCAAGAATATTTGACGTCTATTGAAGGTGAAAAGTTACAAAGCTAATGGAAAAAATTATAAAAACCATTTAATTTCTCCTAATGAAATTGGAGTTGAAAATTAATATGGCTGTATTAGAAGTTTAAAAAAATGACTGCATTAAAATAATTTTTCCTATACTAGAGAAAAAATTTATTGGCTCACTCTAATGTTTTTCTTTATTATAAATATTACAGTTAATAGAACTAATTATTTATTTAAATTTAATAAATATTAATTTTAAACAGACTACTATTACGTTGATTAAGAGCTTATAAAGAGAATCATTTTTTTATTACCTTCCTAATCACTAAAAGTAAGTAATTTTGTATATTTTTCATTAAAACATTTATTTTTTTAGGTTTAACAGGTTTTTTTTAGGTTTATTAGAATCAAACATTCGAACCCGATCATACTTTACTACTTAATTTTCTCCATTTATAAACCCTATTAATTATGTATTAAATTATTGTCTACTTATCCCGTCACTAACTCTATTGTTTACATAATTCGTTATTATAATTAACGATACATGGTTCTATAACAATCTTGCAGTTCAATCCCGTAAGGTTTTTCCTAAGCTACAGTTAACAAATTTTATTATTTGTTTGATTAAAATTAAATTCTCTTAAAACAATTTCAACTGAGTAAATAAAATTGTGAAGTCTTTTTTGCCTCCAATATTCTTTATTGATTACAACAAGAAACTTCATGAAGAGGATAAGCTATTTGAAATTATAAACTGCATTCGCTATTGCACACTTTTCTTTGTAGAGAAAGTTAACACGATTATTTTTTTACTAGATCCAGTCATATTTACCAGTGATGAGAGATTAGTTATATAGCGCATGAAAAATGTTTTCATGGGGAAGTTGTAAGAGATATTATACAGAGTCTACTGTTCCGCTCGAGAAGTCGGTAAAATGAATTAAAGTATCAAGTAAAACGCATTATTAAGACGGATTAATTAAACTATTTCGCAGGAAGAAGCTCGGGTAGGGGAGGTTAAATCCTTTAGTGACCGAGAACTAAGAGTCAGGAAGAAGATCACTACATTATAAATATAAATTATAAGCCTAATTTATTTAAAACGAATTGACAATTGATGATCGTATATTGGTACTCCCGTACTGAAATTCCCCCGAGACCGTTTTTATCACAATACATTTTTTTTCATTGCCGTGAACAATTTGTACGTAGATATATGAAATAATGAAATTAACACTGTCCAAATTAGAATCAATTGAAAAAGAATTTATCAAGCTATAAAATATAATGTATATTATTTTAACACAAACTTTTAATTATATCTTTTAAAGCGTGAAACCTTGATTACGACATATTAATCTTAATGTAACGAATACTTTCTGATTTACAATCCTAACTTACTCTTTACTGATATGTTTATATATTATTTACAGTTACAACACTGTCTATTGCATTGTTATTGACTAATTATTAATAATGAAAGTAAAGTTTTTTTATTGTCATCAAATAGAATACTAGAAATAATGACTATAGCTATATTTTAATTTATTTATAATAACTACCATAAAATTTTATTTTCACGGGCTTATTATTTGAAAAATTATATCTCATAACTTAGAAATATTCATGTTTCATAATGTACAAGGTATAAACACTATTGGATTTAAAGAAGCCTTTTCGTTAAACATTTATGGAAAAAAATAAAAGATATACAATAAAATATTTGACCTGAAAACAAAGGAACTGCAAATAATAATATTAACACATCAGTAAGCATCCTGAAGAAAAGAATAACCAGAATTGATAGAGTTAGCAAGGTGAAAATAGGATATAACCATCACCGGCAGATTAATTTAAAAGATATTTTAGTATAATAGCCGAATACAAAAGCAAAACAGGTTAATGTTTACTGGAATATGAATCTTTCTTTTCTATACGGTCAAAGACAGTAGGTAAATAACTTAATAATAATTATAATGCAAAAAAGGGTTTATCATTAACTATTTGGGTTTGACCTTTGACCTCTCTTCGTCTTGCAAAATTGTACAGTTCACTGATGTGTTTTTTTCATACCTTAATGCATAAATTTAAATTGTAATAATTCAACTAATAAATAATAAAAGATTAATAAAACTTTATAACGTAGCTGTAAAAAATAATATATTTCATTTTAAATAATCGTTAAATTTGACATATTTAGATTATCTTTCGGTAATCAAAGTTCAAAACTAGATATGATTGCTTATCCTATGGTAAATATTAAGCATTTTATGAGCAGTCTTTTAGATGCCATGCAGTTAATATGTGTATTCGCTAACCACATATACCGCAGTTAATATTAAAAAATAAAAAAACTTGACCTATAAAACTTAAACTATAATTAGCGGCAATCAGAGTAATCTTTATTTTACAATCTTTTTTACTGAAATTCTAAAGGAGTACATTGCTAAATAATTAAGTACTTTGATTTAGCAAAGTACTTAATTAAAAAACCTTAATGAAAACTGAATGAGTTCGTAAAAAATATATTTAAATCACTAAATTTTACTTGGATGTGCTCTAAACTTTTGAAAAGTGGTATAAACCATTTTTATAACCTGTTACAAATGATTTATTAAAAATTTTTAAAAACCCACGAAGCCGTATTGAAAAAACATATCTACTGCAGTGCCACCTGTTGACTTATAACCGTGAAACTAGTCTAAGAACCTGCTCTGATTTGATACTATGTAATGCAAAAACTGTATTAAAATAGGTCCAGCCGTTTTATAGAAATACATCTACTGCGGCGCCCCCTGGTGGCCTATAACCGTAAAGCACGTCTAAGAACGTTCGCTGAAGAAATACCTCTGTATTGAAAAAACCTACATCGAAATCGGTCCAGTAGTTTTTGAAGAAAATGGTAGCAGACATACACACAAACAACAAACAACCTCTTACCCCAAACGCATATACCGTCTCCGTTCCGTCGTGGTAAAGATATATATAACAAAAAGCTTTACTCTATTTAACACAGCATTGGTACAGCAATTAAAATACAATAAATTTGGTTGAGTTTTCTTAAAATATACGTTAAATGCTGTCACTCTAGAAACTTAATTACTTTTTCATCACATACAGGAAGAAAGGAATGGTTATATTACCTTTACCCGCTTTGTACGTACGTTCATGGTCTTTCTAAAACTTTCTTTTTACCTTCCAATAGTGAATCATGTTTTTCTAGAAATTTTGTTGAGCCCCTTAAGAATGATGGTACGCCTTATCGTATATTAAATTCCTTTCCTATCAGGCGTAAGAGTTTATTAGTAATTTTTTTGCCACCCTCTTCTACTGCAGCTTCATTTTCTTCTATATCTTTTATATTTGGTTTCCATTTCTACTGAATAGAATTACGTTTCACCGACATTTTCTACGGTCGAATCATTAGAAATGATTGCTTTGTCATCCACAGTTAAAAATCAATAAAACAGTATAGAAGAGAATTCATTCCAGCTTTTGGGTTCTCTTACAACTGGAGATTTTGAATATTTCAATCTTTGTTAGAATCGTTGAAGTGGAAATAGAAAGTTAAGTAGGGTTTTATTTTGAAAAACCTTCCACAGGCAAAATGTTAACAATGACGTTAACATCTAATAAAACCACACAGACTCTTGACCATCGCTCTGGAAAATTAAAATTTTATAATGTACATTATTTTATTATTATTAAAAATAATTTATAAATTAATAATTATTATTACAATAAAAATTTCATATAATTATCAATACTTACTACAATTAATGTTTTATTGAATGGAATTATTTTATGATGTATTTAAATGTTGAAGAAGTCTTTTAAAAATGTGTGTATGGTTGGAAGATGATTGTTCGTAGCTGCTTTCTTGTTTGGAAATGGAAGGGGTTAACGATTACGTATTAAGTCTAGATAAAAGTGAACGTTATGAATAATTGGCAGAATAGTTCGGTTCACTTATTCTCAGTATCGTGTTTTATATTACCGAGGATGTTCCTTGTTCGTGACTTTAAAACTTTCTTAGCGCACCATTTAGTAGTGCTCCATTTTTAATATTTTAACATATAGATCAGGACTGCCTGAAGTAAGTTATGGAACTTAATTCGTTTAAACTGTTAATTTTAATTAAGGTGTAACGTTACATTTTTACAGTTTTACACGTATACTTTTTACGTATTGTAAGCAAAATTCCACAGCTTTAAATATGTGATTGCGTTTGTTTAAAAAGTAACGGTAAGAAAATTTAGATGTTTTAAACCTTTATTTACAAATACAGATTTTCGGGATAAAATTTGAACGTTACCGAGTTAAAAATAATTTCGGAGCTATTACATTGGAAATTGGAGCTACTAACTTATTTATAAGCATAGTGTATTGTGATGAAAGCAATAATAGTCAAAATTTACTAAATATTAAAAACCGGAATAGATGGTAATAATGACGAATGACAATTCGAAACGAAGGAAACATTATGGCTGAACGGTCAACATACATTATAACTTTGTAAACCGTATTATGTCATCACCGTGCTGGAAATAGTAATAAATTAATTAAAAATTTCTAATTTCTAATCGGCTGTTCTGTTATTATCTGTAAAATTAAATACTAGTAGAAAAAATTTATAACAGCGAGAAAATGAGTTAAAAACGGATCTATTTTACTACTCGACTATGTAATTTAACTTGGAGCTATCTTTTGTCTAAATAGTTAATTTATAAAAATAAATAATTGTGTGAATGTTTTTAAATTAATTTATAAAATAATTTTATGATTAAGTTAAGTTTGGTTTATCAGATAATCAATGTAAACCCACCGTGTTGGTCTAGTGGTGAACGCGTCTTCCCACAGCTGATTTGGAAGTTGAGAGTTCCAGCTTTCAAGTCCTAGTAAAGTCAGTAATTTTTATACGGATTTGAATAGTAGATCGTGGATACCGGTTTTCTTTGGTGGTTGGGTTTCAAATAACCACATATCTCAGGAAAGGTCGACCTGAGACTGTACAAGACTACACTTCATTTACACTCATACACATCATCCTCATTCATCTTCTGAAGTAATATCTGAACGGTAAATACCGGAGGCTAAATAAGAAAAAGAAAGAAAATGCGACAGGAAATCTGAAAATGCGAACATTCATCGTTTTCAAAAGCTGAATACCGTCATTCAAACTCATGTTTCTTTCCAGTTTTCACGTAGGATAGTTTTATCAAAAATATAAATAATAAATCATATTTAATATTTTAATACAAAGTAATACGGCAAATATTATAATATGGATGGTTTTATAAATTTTCTTTATATTTATTTGTTTTAATTGAAAGTGCTGTTCTTTGTATATAATTCAATATTATTTATCTGGACCTTTAATACAGATCAAGTAAGTTACATTTTTGTGTTGTAAATAATTTTATAACGAAAATTACAAATTTTAATTAAAAAGCCCAAAGATTTGGACACACAGATTTTACCAAATCGACAATTTTTTCCTGTCATCACGGTTTACCACAAAAATATATTAAATTTTACTTTTTTATTGTTTTACATTGAAAACTATTCAGATTAAGCATACAAAATTTAATTCCAAATGATGTTTGGAATTACGACAGGGGAATTGCAGAATAGTATTCACCAGAAAAGGAATTTTTTGTTTAATTTTCGGTACAGGAATACTTATTTTTCAGTATAATTTAATCATTTTTGCTTTAAAGCGTGTCCCTGTACAAATAAAAATTAGTGACAAATGAGAGGAATAATATTCCGTTATTGATTTTAATGCTGTTAAGATAACCAGTATTTAAAAAGTTAAAAAATAATAATAATAAAAGATAAAAATTAATTTTTTCAATTCATACATCTATTCTAATGGATAATCAACTTAAACATATACTTTCTGACAGAGATACCCTATTTTTTAATTTAATTGTTCATAACGGACTTAAAACATTTAAAAGCTAAATTAGGACACATTTTTAACAACTCTTCCAAAAAGGTTTGTTTGACAGAGGTTGCAAAAAAAATATATGGAAATTGAATTTAAAATCGATTTTAAAATTACATTTCAAAACTATAAATATATACATAAACAGTTTTCTCCACGACAATATATTCACCTAGATTATTATCACTTGTAGCAAAGTGACCAGCAACCCGGGTGGAACTTAGTACCTCGAAAAAAATAGTTTTAACATATATTAACCTAAGTAAATATATACAGACCTACATATGCTGGTTTAGTTGCGCAACGAATAAACTGATACTTTCTTTCTTTTTCCTATTTAGTCTCCGGAAATCACGATTCAGGTATTATTTCAGAGGATGATATGTATGAATGTAAATGAAGTGTAGTCTTGTAGTCTCAGTTAGACCATTCCTGAGATGTGGGAGATTAAATGAAACCCCAACCACCACCAAAGAACACCAGTATCCACGATCTAGTATTCAAATCGTATAAAAGTAACTGCCTTTACAAGGACTTGAACGCTGGAACTCTCGACTTCCAAATCAGCTGATTTGGGAAGACGCGTTCACCACTAGACCAACCCGATGGGTTAAAAATAAAAAATTCCCGATGGGAATAAACTGATACTGCACTACATTAAATATCATGTTTATAAATAATACTAGTAGTAGTAGTAGTACAGAAATTTAAAAAAGTAGCTGAAATCGAATGTAAAATCGACCACTTTTGCTTGTCACGCATAAACTACGTAAAATATTAATAATATTTGTGTGTTTGTGTATATGTGTGTGTGTGTGTGTACTTTTTAAATGCTGAATTTGAAGTCTAATTTTTCAAAAATAGTTGGACAGATATTTATAAAATGTAATGTGTCTTTACTTATTTGTAGCAACATTTTTTCATATAGTATTTTATGCGTCTATTTCTAGACGATTATTTTTTTTAAAAAACCCTTATTATTTTATTTTGAAATATTAATTTGAGGATATGGAAAAATAATTATACAATTATTGCTATACGTTTTAACTGCTTAGTTAACGAACCGTATAGAATTGCCGATTGCGTAAATAATGAAGTGGAAAAATGCTTGTAGGATAGACTGTAATTTATTTAAACTGAAAACATTTTACATTAACATTTTTGAGTGCACGCACCATATAAATTCTTTATAGTAAAGATTTGATACATTGTTTAAACTTTACATAATTTAACTTTTAGGATTCTAACAAAGACGAGATATGTTACTCGTATGTTGAATCGTTGAGACAAAAGAAATAAAGAACAATATGTTCGTTAATAATCAGAAAAATAATAACAAGAAATAATAGGTTCAAGGACTGAATAAAATAAAGAAAAATACCAATACTTAATTTCATATCTGAACCGCCAAAAAAAAGAAAGATTGTTTATAAATGTTCATTGATATAATGAAATAAGAAATAATAACCCTAGTATAAATAGATTTTGAACTGAATAAGTTCTTAAAACAAATCATTTGAACAAACAGAAGTTTGTATTGAATAAGTTCTTTGAACAAACAAACCCTTTGAATCAATAAATGTTTGACTGAATAAGTAGATAGAATAAGTAAATATTTAGTATAAGCAAATCGCTTGACTAAGTAGATTCTTAGAATAAGTAGATACCTTGATTTAGTAAATACTTGATTAAACAGATATCTTGAATATTTAGTTTCCATGTTTAAACAGATACTTCGTTTAAGTAAACACCTTGATTAAATAAGTATTTGTTCTTTAAGGTTGTTTACAAACGTAGATTGTATGTTGGTCTATGAAGTACTACGAAGGAGATTTTGACATCCGCAACACGTACTAAACTGTCTAATCCTTTAAATATTTTTATTATCAAGCCAAGTTTCCACTGTAAAGGAGAATTTCATCTGATATTAGTACTAAGTCTCCTTCACAGAGTTTCCTCTTAGAAGTTTGCCACTTTTTATGTTGCAATTGATTTAAGTAATTCTTTGACCATTTATTCCAAATGGATTGTGTAAATTTTTGCATTATTTCCCAACGGCCTAAAAAATTAAATGATTACAAAACTTTCGGTGAAATCAGGATCAGCAACTAAGCTGAGAGGAAATCCAATAAGAAAGTCTCCGGGAGTTAACGGTTGCGGATCCCTCGCAGAAGATACAACATATAATGGGTGTGAATTAAAACGATCTTCAATTTGCGTAAGTACGACGTACAATTCTTCAAGACTTCAAGACGCACTATTCTTCGACTTTTCTTCAAGAGTCGATTGTTCTATGATACGACGAAGATGAAACTTAACGCTCTTTATGCCGTTTTCCCACAACCCACGAAATGCGGGGATGAAGGAGGGATGAATATTAAATTTATACCTTGTAATGTGGAAAAGGACTGAACATTGTACTGGAAGTCCTTTGATTTAAATATTGTACGCAATTCATGGAGAATGTTGTTTGCAGCCTTGAAGTTTGTTCCGTGTAGGAAAATATTTGGTTTGGTATACCCCAACAAGAAATAAAGCGCTTCAATGCGACAATGAATGCTTCCAATGTTAAATTGGATACTAATTCCAAGTAGATATCCTTAGTTGAAAGATATAAAGGAGAAGGTTGCTTATTCGGCCCGTACTTGGATATATATTTTTTATGGTACTTTAAATTTTACCTTTCACCAAAATTACCGATTTCAATGATTATTTTATTATTTTGCACTGGAAAGTCTTCTGTTGGCCACGTTAAAACAAATTAAACTTACACGGATTAAAATCCTTTTGTCATCGTATCATTGCTTCGTACTTGGTTATTTGAGAATTATATATATGTATATGTATGTATCCATAGAAGAAGAAAAGAGAGATGGAATACATTTTATGATTTTCTGATAGATAAACATGATTATGATTTTATGACTTTTAAAATAGATTCCCTTAAAAATTTTTTTAAAAATATAATTTTCACAAGTTTATAAATTTTTACTTTTTAAAGGCGGTGTTTAATATTATTACGTTCTCGGTAGGTGTTTTTGATTTGCTACTGACTTTAAGAAGTTGAATTCCAAGTATAGCAATCTTTTATTAAAAATAACAAGATACAGTATTTTTGAACGGTCTTTTAAATGTATTCATTATTTGTTTTAAGTTATTATTAGTATTTCTAATTTTACGTCCATAATTTTTATATTAATATTATCAGATACGATGGTAAAGAATAATATTAATGACTTGCAACTACGTAATATCTATACCATAAATTACGGAATATATCAATGTGTTAAAAATTTATAAAATTTTTGATATAATAATAAGAGAAATGCAGTAACCGCAAACCGAATATAATAAGAATAAGAATATAACCGAAAAAAATATGAACTGAATAATAAAAAAACCAATAATAAAATACAAACATTATTAAACTGGCACGTGACAAGGTCAGTTATAAATAATTAACACAAAACTCGATTAAATAATGTGATGCAGTTTTCTGTCGAAAAAAAATGTTAGTGTGTATTAATTTTGCAAAATTAAACTGAGTAAATGAAAAAACTGGTTTAATTTATTATTATATTATTTAAATGAGATTATTATTAAAGTAAAAATAATGCAAATACATTACCATTTTACTATGAAAACAAGATATGCGATTAATGTCAATTGTATTTCCCATGTTTTGCAGTACCCAGTTTGTGAATTTAACTACTTAATTGATGTTTTTTTTCTTTTTTTCCCCCTACTCTCCTGTGTCGGACATACAGTTAAGTAAAACTCGGCCCAGGTGGGTGTCCTTCAAACCCTAACTGGCCTCTCCACCCACCGACAATAAATACGGCACAGTAGGTCGACCCGCCGGTTGGATCTTTTTCCTATTTTATCCTTTTGCCTGCCTCTAATTCTCGGGGAGGATGGATCCCACGAGAACCGGGATTCGGTCATTCTAACTGCCCGCCTCTATCCACCGCACGGGGGAACCGGGCCCGACTATGTCGTTCCCAGGCCCCACACGGTGGCAGGGACTCAGTCTTTATCTTATTTCATTCCTAAAACTTCCCTGGAGTCCCCAGCCGACCATTGAAACCGGCACACCTCAGCATTTCGGTCCTTACGACTGGGGCAATCGGCCATCCTTAACTAAAAATCCGGTTCCTTTCCTCGACGTCTTTGGTCCATAAGACCTCTCTTGAAAGCTGACCCACGGATCGCCAGTTATCCTCCGAAGCTAGCATATAGGTGACAAGGTTTTCTGGACTTAAACCCACAACGCACGCTCGAGAGCGCAGTGTATGCCACCTCGGGCAGAAAAGTAGCGTATGATTCGCCGTGTCGTCTGCATAGCAAAACATATATTCCGGTGTGTCACGTCTGCCAACACGATGAAGACAAACCTCGAAATTTCCATGCACAGATAACATCTGGGCAATGTAAAAATTTATCTCACCATGTCTTCAGTTGCACCAAACCATTAGGTCAGGAATGACCATTCTAGTCCATTCAGCTTTTAGCCCTGCTCTCCACCTTTCACTCCAGGTGTTCATGGTGGTTAACGATGCTTTGCTCATGCTGCCATATATATTTGTGTGTTCCCGCACCAAGAAGTCGACAGGAGGCATAGTAGCTAGTACACATGCCGCTTCATACGATATTGTACGAAATGCAGAAATCATGACCAACAACTTTACGAAGTATACTCTGCATTCTTTGAAGATTCCTCCATTTATCCAAAGCCTTTCTCCAAACCTGGTCGCGTAAAATTATGCAGACAATCAATGCTGTCATAATAAGTTTTCTTACCATCATATGTTCTACAGCTTTACTCATGTTGTTCAAAAGGCACAGAAGACGGTAGCTATCTGCTTGGTCTTCACATCTGGGCTTAGGTAGAAGGATCAAGCGGGACATCTTCCAGCAAGACGGGAAGATCTCATTTTCTAGACCTTGGTTAACCATCTCAATCAACTCCCAAGGAATTTGCTTTATCAGTCCTTTTAGGATCCGGGCCGGTATGCCGTCTTAACCTGAGCATCGCTTCTTATCTAGTCTATTGACAGCTGTGGTGACCTCAGCTAACGTAAAACATCTCTTCTCCAAGTCACAAGAACTTGAAAGCACCCTCCCACTACACGGAAATGTCAAACCTCCTCATCCCTGGTTCTCTCATGCGTCAGGACAGCCAGACGCCTCCCGAACCGCTTAGTAACTATCTGAAACGCCTGTCTCCACGGGTCATTGTCCAGACCCGCACACAATTGTTGCCATTTTAGTTTTTTGGCTCTCTTTCTATGTTCTGCATACTGTAGTGCAGCAAACTCGTACCCTTCTCTGGAGTTACAACGAAGACGTTGTTTTAATCTCCTAAAACGCTGGAGCTCCCTTTGGAGTTGAGCTATCCGCGTCGTACACCAGTATGCAGATTTATATTCCGTTCGCCCAAGCGGAAGAGCGGCGATCTCCTGAACAATAGTGTCTTGGATTACCTCGGGCATGAGTTTAAGTACGTTTCTAACCTCAGTGACTACTTTCGTCGTCACCAAATCCGATTGACGATAAAAAGTCTACAGGGTTTCTGACGATTCCTCACGAGGAAAGCTGGATCTCGGATCTAAAGGAGAACTGCCAAATGATCGCTGCCTGTTTCAGCATTTAACACTCTGCATGTATACAGATCTTGATTCTTCAATTCAGTATAGTGAGGTCCAACAGAGAACTGTGGCCTCTCGCCTCATACGTGGGATGTCATCATTGATGCAGTATCCTTTATCTAATCTGGCTTAACGACTTCATCATCTCGGTCAGAATCTCTCCCCTCCAGTTAGTGTGTGGGCTCCTTGTCTCGATGGATTTACAATTGAAATCACCCATTAGTATTATTTTCTTGGTTGATCTGATAATAATATCCTGTAGTCTATCCATAAAACTCTCATAGTCATGCAGTTCGCAATTATTTAAAATATAGGCTTCCACCAGTACAACAATTGCCATTTCAATTGCTACTACTCCACTCTTTCTATCAAAAAGCTGCAAACTGTGTCTGTAACTGACGTTTTCTATCACTATGTCACCCTTTCTATCCGTACTCAAACCATTTCTGGCTGCGAAAATCCGGTCGGGCTCAACCGTAACAAGAATATCGACACCGTACTTCTTCGCAATCTCTCCCACCAGATCGTGGAATAAAGAACTCCTGTTTTCATTTGTTAAAATAAGCTTAATCATTACGAGGTTTTTTGCACTCTACGCCTCCCGTGCGGTGCTCTCCACTCCCACAGAGTAAACATGTAGTAGGCTCATTATAGCCACCAGCCTTATAGTCTTTACCACTGCAATTGTAGCAGAGGTTACTTCTGTTTGGTCCGTTACACACAACACTTCTGTGCCCCGAACCCTAGCATCTAAGGATGAAAGCAATGGCTTTCATACTCTCTTATACAGGCTCTACACAAGACAAACCCGATACATATACGTACGTACCTCAACAAGTTTTTTGCGGCCCGGTAGATCGTAATGACCGTGACATTGCTCATCTCACCAAATACTGGCCTGAAGAAAGTAATGCGAAATTTCTCAGCGCTCCGTAAAGTGTGGGCAATGGCGTCCCTCACCTCCTGATCATTGGTGTCAGCGTCTACGTCTCTAATATCTACTACAGCCCTTCTTCCGCGTCGAGACTTGGTGTCTATCTGTAGATCTGCGGCCTTACTTCTTAATACTGCAGTGAAGGTCTCTGCACGCTGTAAGCCCTTGACGCGAATATTCAGTTCATCATTATTGCTTTTCCTTAGGGAAAGGACGTCATCAACTTCTTCTCGAGAAACCGCTGCCTTCATCGTTCGTAATATATCAGCATAAGATTTTCCAGCATCTTTCACAAGAACCGTTCTGCTATCACTGACAGGCGGAGTAGACCTCCTTTCGCCGGATGATCCCAAAGTCGTCTTCGGTTTTATCATTTCTGGTCGAGACATCACTATTTTGTCCATCTCTTCACGATCAAGCTGCAAGTACATTTAATTTTTCCTGATTGAGGTACTAATATCTCCTGCTGGTAAAACAAATACCAGAAGTTTTGAACTTTCCAGAACTTTCCTGACTGCCCGTAATGTTACAGTCAGTGAATTACGGTCGCCATCATTAAAGTTATAACAAATCCTGTAACGACTCTTTTGAACAACTGGGTCCTGGAACCTCTACCTGTCACCTGTGAGGGGTAAGACCAAGTAATTCTTCATCAGACACATTTATCGAAAGGACTTTGTCCATATTATACTCCCTAGGACCCTCCGTTTGCGAAACTTGCAAAATAGCACCTACCTATTGGTGGTGAAAATACCATAAGTGCCTTAAAACCAGTATTGATTGCCACCAGATTTTTTTCGTGCTGGACTATATATCTATTCAGTTTCCGTCCCAGATATTTCCTCAAGGTATATATCGCCAGAGTCAGTTTGTTTATTAATTCCCTCACTTACAGAAGCAGGATCCTCCTCTTCTGATGACACTGGTGGCTTAATTCGCTTCTTGCCTTTCATCTCCGGTTTCTTAATAGGTGCTCCCGATGTACCAGACACTCCTGAAGTACTTGGCTTACCAGATGTACCTCCTTCCGCTGGTCCTGAGAGCTGTAGTGATCTGCTTCTCTGCATTTTATTTATATTTTGACTAGGCCGGATTCCTTATCCACTGATGTTCCACATGACTATTGTGAACAGGAAGGTAAAATGAATCTTGAGAAAAATTGAATAAACATTTTGTGGGATCAAGGACTTGTATCCCCCAAAAATTGATTAAAAGATTTGGGGGGTCAAAATTGTTGGGTCAACAGAAGGGAAAGGTTCGGTACAGTTAGAACCAGGGGGATTTGGCAATAGGGTGAAGGATTAGGGATAAATCTAGGAAAAAAGGATTCACCTTATAACAGACTTGAGGACTTACAAAAATATCACTCATCTTCGTAGAAGCATTGAAAAAAGTTTTCCAGGTCCTTGTTTACATTATATTGTATCCTGCACTGACTTGTAACAACAGTTGTTCAATTCTCAACCCTATTGCAGTAGGCAATAAGATTGATCTCGAAAAAACCTTAAGAAAAAATCAGTCCGATGTAAAACACACAATTTCACATACATGTCCGTAAAAAATTAACCAATTAATGCCTGTCCTCCAAATCAGTCAAAATCACAAAAAAAAGTCCGAAACTTGAAAAAAAGCACGGAATACAAATATCGAGGCTTCACTCCATGAAAACCAACTAACTTAATTGCTTAACCATTACTTACATAACCACCAAGTTAAAATTTTTAATTTTTTTATATAATTTAATATTTTAATTTATTTAGCATACGTACATTTTTATTTAAGCAAACATGTGAATTATACTAGTTTAGGCTCATCAATGTAAAATTTATTTTTACAAATAAGTTAACGTGAAGTTTTTTATCAGGCCAGTCAGATGACTAATAACAATTTTTTTTTTTTTACCTTAAAACTGCCATTATAGTCCCAGTCCTTTTTAAAGCTGTGATGCACGTAAGAAGCAAGTTGTGCAGCAAAGATAAAAGAGGCGCCGATAGTTATTGCTCGCTCAAATAGTCATGATGTTCACACAGTTCAGAGGAGAATAAAGTAAAGACGTCACTTGTAGAGCTAAATACCGAATAAACAATCTGATTTGCGGCAGTATATTCTCAGTAATCTTGGCAACGAGAAACTATTTCATTCCACAGCCTCCCTAATAACGCATGAGCTACTTGTTATTTTTTATAATATCCGTACCGTTTTCGGGAGTAGCTTTTATATCATGAAAGGTCGTTAAGATAAAAAATAAATTACTATAGATTATGGTATCTAACAGTTACTTAGTTTAAACAATAAACTTTTTCCAGAACATAAAAAGTGAAATCTTTAAGTCAGAATTATTAAAAAATTCCTTAAAATTCTATAATTTGTTTTAAGTAACGTATAAATAAAGATATGATAAACATAAAAAATTAATTAGTCACTCAATAATGAAAGTAGTGTTTCATCAGAAATGTTTTCGTGTAGAAATTAAGATCTATCTTCGACAAGAACATTTTCCATGGAGATCCCAAAAATAAAATTCTAAAGATAAACCGATCGAAAAAATAAAAAGTAAAAGTCATGCCGTATATTTAACAAAGATCTCAGTTCCAAAGGAAATTTTTTTGTCCTGAAGGCGATTTGATGTGAGATAAAAATCGATCCCAAATATGGCTACTCTAAAAATAAAAAGCATCTCATTCCAGGCTTACAGGGATAAATAATATTCGAAATGGTTTCCCGATGCCTTCTTCACGAAACCGAATGTTGCTCATTAACACATGAACCCACCGTAATACATTTGATACTCAGCCCCGTAAGCAATCTTTCTCTGTGACTGTTGCTTGGAGAACATCGTTACATAATTAGGCTACGTAAAGAACTTAGGAAAAACTGTAATCGGCGCCTTTATTAAAGGTAATACGCATTTTACCTTCACACGCACTTTAACAGTAAAAATGACAGACAGACATTATAAGCGACTAATTAGTGTCCTTCATTATTGTAAAACAACCCATAATATACACTGTCTCGAACCAGTGAGGCAAAATTTAAGCTAAATTAACGCAATTATTTTGTTTAGTTTTAAACGTTAATATTGCACTACATTAAATTCTTTAATCTGTATCAATTCAATTTCAAAGGGTGTTCATATGAATGAATGTTCTTATAAAAACAATCTGTATGAACTACGATTGCCTTAATGATATACCGTAAGCTGTAACTTGTAACATAAGTAATCCTGTAGCATAACGCGTGTTATTATGATATCCGTATAAGTCTGCTCTATCTTTAAAGTAAATTAATATCTTGAAATAGTATTTTTTTTATCCATATATTTTCCGTTAAAAATAAAAATATATAAAACATATTCTTTAAGGTCAACAAGTTGAAATTCGTTTTATTTTAATTAAATCATTCATTAAAATACAAATAATTATGATAATATAAGCATTAATTTTAAATTACAATAATTATTAAGAGTAAAAAGTTAATAGCATAATTTAATTGAATGAATTCATTTCATTCATTACTCCTATAGTTCGCTAAACTCTTCTATAATAACAGTACGTAATATTAA
Source organism: Lycorma delicatula (assembly GCF_047948215.1). NCBI lineage: Eukaryota > Metazoa > Arthropoda > Insecta > Hemiptera > Fulgoridae > Lycorma > Lycorma delicatula. The sequence continues at coordinate 259,752,450 of NC_134455.1, read as the reverse complement.
ATTAGAGAATAATATTTTCTACCTCATCTAAATGTAACCATTTTTTTGTTTTAATGAACATTATCATAATTATTTTTAATTGCTTCTCTCAATTTTAGAGATCGTAAATGATTTGTTGTTACATAGTGTAAATGACTTTTATTTTGTAGGTTATAGCTTCTGATAGGCCAACCTATTTCACTTAAAAATACGGATAGATTACCTTTACTAAATACAAATGCCTAAACTTAAATACATTTTTTAAACAAAGTAAACTAGACTAAAAACCGAAGGTCCCTGAAGGTCTTAATTACATTAATCTATTCTGGGCTAATGCACCTAATCAGAAGTATAGCGATATTACTTTAATTCAAATGTTCTTTTACTTTGGCACTTATTTTATACCACAGCATTCAGCTTTAAGTAATACATCACGTTCCAGCTTTGAGACAAGTGTTTTTTATGAAATGAAATTAAACATTTTAATTTATCGTTATCATCTTTGTTTTCATTTGTAATTGTAATGAAGAACAATATATATATATATATATATATATATATATATATATATATATATATATGAAAATAGAAACATTTTCTTTATGATTTATAGCATCATAATTTATGATGCCGCAGCAAGCGGAAACAGCAAAAATGTAACATTAGACTTAGATAAGTCTTTACTGTGCATTATACCAGTTAATTATTGTAAAATAAGGAAATAAAAATTAGTTTATTTCCTTAAAATTATATTATAAAATTGAAAATTTTTACTATATAATTTGAATAAATTGTACAATACATTAACAACATTTTTCTAAAACAAATTTTCATTTAGGAAATAGAAAACATCGATTAAAATACGAGGGATATCTTTAAAATAAAAACCGCGGGAAATTTCTCACCTTAAGGTTAGCAAACCTATCATTCATGCCCATGATAGTAATGTACACACTGCATTGTTGTCTGTAAGTTGTCGCATTGTAGTATATTTGATTACGTATGAGTTATTACGTTATAAAATGAATAGAAAAATCGATGTTGCCGCCGACTGTGAAATACGTGGAGACATACGTTTTTAAACTATCAAAACGTTAAGCCGGCTGAAATTCATAGGCAGTTGGTTGCTGTGTACGGTGATAATGTAATGAATAAAAGTAACGTTCGAAAATGGTGTGAAAGGTTTACAAATAACAGAATTACTGTGCACGATGAAGAACGTTCGGGGAGGCCCTCGATAATCACCGAGGACTTGATACACGTCGATGATGAAATCAAAAAAGATCGTCCCTCAACGATTTCTGATTTGGCCCTTCTCTTTCCTGATGTTTCAAGCTGTTATCGGTCGCATCGTTCATGACCATTTGGCTTCAGAAAAGTTTGTGCGCGTTGGATGCCACACGTCTTAACGGAACATCACAAAAAAATCCGAATGAGATCTGCTTTGGAATTATTGATGCGCTACACAGAAAAAGGTGATGAGTTCCTTAATTTGATTGTTACCGGCGATAAAACATGGATTTCGTATTACACGCCAGAGTGAAAACGGCAGTCAAGTGAATGGCGTCATTCTCCATCACCTACCAGACCGACAAAGGTCAAACCACAGCCATTTGGACGCAAACTGATGGCCACAGTCTTTTGGGATCGGTTTGGAATACTGCTGATTGATTTCAGCTGCGTTGAACAACTATAAATGCAGAAGCCTACTGCGAAACTCTACGTAAGTTACGGCACGCCATTCGAAATCGGCGATGTGGGCGGCTGACCGACGGCGTCGTCCTGCTGCACGATAATGCACGTCTACATGTTGCGGGTCCGAAACGTGATTTACTGAGAACATTCGGATGAGAAATTTACGATCACCCACCATATAGTCCATCCTTAGCTCCTTCTGATTACCATTTGTTTGCATCTGAACTTAAAAATGCTGTTAAAGTTTTCAGAATATTTTTTTTACAGTGACACGGTCTTTACTTTAGAGATAACCTCTCGTAAATATAACAATTGCTGTACAGTTGTAATCTGAAGTTAGGTCCCAATTGTTTCCGAGGGCGGTACGATATAAATATGACGTAAAAGAGTTAAGTTTTTGTCTTATTTTCATATAAATTAGTAAGTCATGAAGATGGTTACAGAAAAAGAATTGATCTTATTATTGAAAAAAGTTATTAAAAGCAAGTCTTACGAATATTAAGTTTCCAGATTTTGTGGAAAAAATCAGAGCACTAGAACATTTAAACAATGAAAACATTTGTTTTATTGAAATAAAATGAAACATTTTATTTTTACTATTATATAATTTTTTTTTTCAAAATAAGTCTTGATTTTAGAAAGTGATTTTAGTTTTGTGCAGGTAAAACAGCCGGCCTCTGTGGCGCGAGTGGTAGCGTCTCGGCCTTTCACCCGGAGGTCCCGGGTTTGAATCCCGGTCAGGCATGGCATTTTTCACACACGCTACAAATCATTCATCACATCCTCTGCAGTAATGCTTAACTGCGGACCCGGAGGTTAAACAAAAGAAAAAAAAAGTAAAACTGGAACTGTAATAAAGAGATCACCCCCCAATAATCTGATAAAACGATGATTTCTGTTTTTGAATTTGCTCATCAACATCCATTTTATTGCAGTCTTCTCTGATGATATTCTCTACTTGTCAGAATCAATTTCATTGAGAATTTTCATTCCTGCTAAATGATCTAAAGTCCTTTAGGGCGGTTTAGGAATAACTATCATATTCTCCTTTACAAATTCAGTATTGCTGTTATTTTTTTAACACGCACTGGTATCGAATTTTTATTAGGTCGTTTTTATTAGGTCATCTATACTATTAAAACGTAAGTAATGTCCGCGAATTATAGAAGCTGGTTCCTCCATTATACAAGTAGTATGTTTTCGAACCAAAAAAATATGACAGACAAAATATATTTAATTTTTACGACGACGGATATATTTCTATCGTTGTAGAGACAAAAACTGACAAGTACAAATCGATTTCGCAAGTAGGGAATAAATCGAGATAATACTGTAATGTACTAAATGTTTGTAATTTTTTTCGTTCTCACGGCTGTGTATATAATTATGTAGTATTACTTGGCTAAAGAATTTTTTTGTTTGCAAAAACATTCCCTTCACTTTCTCAAAATATATTATATCAACTACCATAAAAGGTGTCATCATAAAAGGTGTCTCAACTACCATAAAAACTTAATCATTCGGTCACATAAAAGTATATATTGCGTAATAAACAAGCAAAATGACTGTAATTATGACGTCCAAAGACTACATAAAAAAATCGTAGATGGAAACAATCACTTAGCTATCTAATTATTTTATTGATAAATAAAAATATTTAATATATTATTAGAAATTGGCTGTAGTAGTTCATAATTTACAGCAAATTTATTGTCTTATACATGCCTAGATATCGTTATCGGAGCACGGGTTATTACCCGTGCTTCGCACGAAAGTTCCAGTTATTTTGATTCTAACATACCACAAGGGGATTCTACCTACAGACTGATTTTGTTCCGGGTACCTCTGAAAACCTCTTAACTCATGGATACATCAATAATGCAACGGGAATCGTACATTACCATCAGTAGACTTTTACGTTCAAAAATAATAATAACACGACCTGTACACCAAAAACCGCATTGAATTGTGTAAAACAATTTTTCAAAGTACAGTCACTATTAAAAAAAAATATCAAACCCATACCTTTATCGATAAATAGAATCTTGACTTATGTCTTTATTATACTTTAAATGGAGCCTTCATAAAAAGTATAATTCTGTCCCAAAATATTACTGACCCCTTTTAAACATAGCGACTGTAAGAAAACATTTTCCAAACCGAAACCCTTAAGGTTTTAAGGGTTAAGGTTTAATCTGTTTCAAAAATTTTCTGTTAAGGAAGTCTACCTCTCAAAACAAAGGTTGGATACTGTAAACCTGTCTTATGATAGGGCAATCCACTATCACGAAAGAACTTTTGTCTAGCAAAGATTTCAGTAGATTTTAGCAACCGATTTCTGCACGAAAGAAAATCATTAATATAACTCCAGTTAAAAGTGATTATGAGATCTGGTGATGAACGATCGTTAGTCAGGGTAAACATTACAATCGTCTGTAAAATAGTACGTTCCACTCAATACCTCGCGCATTCATAATAAAGTTTTCAAAGTTTTAAAGAATCGTATCAGACCAGTTTCTATCGGTAAATAATCGCCAGAATCAGTCGGTGAATGTTGTCAACTGTTAGCGATTGAATATATTGATTTATCAGTCGAGCTTGCTAAATATTGCAATATTTATTTTACCCGACAAACCCACTAGAAGCATTTTCAAACATTATTTATGCACTTATAAAGCAGTTTCTTAAAGTATAAAAAATAAATTAAAACAGTTTCTTTAACTATAAAAAATAAATTAGATTAGTTAAAATACACTCTATAATTATAATATGATATAAATTCAGTATCCGGATATAGATTGTATTTTTATTTTATTTTAAGAAGAAATTAACAATAGAACGGATTAATAACTAAACCAATATAATTGTGGTTTTCTTATAAATAAACTAATTTAGCAATAAATGGGTAACATATTCATGAATCTTTTTCATTCTTCCTCTGTAGATAACAATTCATATTTTAACCTAAATATCGCTTTTTATCCTTATTTAATATTAAAAATTATTATTTTTTAATAATGCGTCAGTAAAATGTATAGTTAGGTTTTACTTTTAAAAGTATTTTATTCTTAAAATAAAATAATCGTCTTCATTCAAGAATTATAGGAACTAAAAATATGAATAGAACTTC